>NC_047120.1:327500-623505 GCF_902500255.1 Thalassophryne amazonica | reverse complement strand
AATGACAGCCTCAACACTGCATTTAATCTATTATTAGACTCAATTGGCTTTGCTCAAAATGTAAATGAGTCCACCCACCACTTTAATCATATCTTAGATCTTGTTCTGACTTATGGTATGGAAATTGAAGACTTAACAGTATTCCCTGAAACTCCCTTCTGTCTGATCATTTCTTAATAACATTTACATTTACTCTGATGGACTACCCAGCAGTGGGGAATAAGTTTCATTACACTAGAAGTCTTTCAGAAAGTGCTGTAACTAGGTTTAAGGATATGATTCCTTCTTTATGTTCTCTAATGCCATATACCAACACAGTGCAGAGTAGCTACCTAAACTCTGTAAGTGAGATAGAGTATCTTGTCAATAGTTTTACATCCTCATTGAAGACAACTTTGGATGCTGTAGCTCCTCTGAAAAAGAGAGCTTTAAATCAGAAGTGCCTCACTCCGTGGTATAACTCACAAACTCGCAGCTTAAAGCAGATAACCCGTAAGTTAGAGAGGAAATGGCGTCTCACTAATTTAGAAGATCTTCACTTAGCCTGGATAAAGAGTCTGTTACTCTATAAAAAAGCCCTCCGTAAAGCTAGGACATCTTACTACTCATCACTAATTGAAGAAAATAAGAACATCCCCAGGTTTCCTTTCAGCACTTTAGCCAGTCTGACTGAGTCAGAGCTCTATTGAGCCGAGTATTCCTTTAACTTTAACTAGTAATGACTTCATGACTTTCTTTGCTAATAAAATTGTAACTATTAGAGAAAAAATTACTCATAACCATCCCAAAGACGTATCGTTATCTTTGGCTGCTTTCAGTGTTGCCGGTATTTGGTTAGACTCTTTCTCTCAGATTGTTCTGTCTGAGTTATTTTCATTAGTTACTTCATCCAAACCATCAACATGTCTATTAGACCCCATTCCTACCAGGCTGCTCAAGGAAGCCCTACCATTATTTAATGCTTCGATCTTAAATATGATCAATCTATCTTTATTAGTTGGCTATGTACCACAGGCTTTTAAGGTGGCAGTAATTAAACCATTACTTAAAAAGCCATCACTTGACCCAGCTATCTTAGCTAATTATAGGCCAATCTCCAACCTTCCTTTTCTCTCAAAAATTCTTGAAAGGGTAGTTGTAAAACAGCTAACTGATCATCTGTAGAGGAATGGTCTATTTGAAGAGTTTCAGTCAGGTTTTAGAATTCATCATAGTACAGAAACAGCATTAGTGAAGGTTAAAAAGACAGTGGACTCATCTCTGTGCTTGTTCTGTTAGACCTCAGTGCTGCTTTTGATACTGTTGACCAAAAAATTTTATTACAGAGATTAGAGCATGCCATAGGTATTAAAGGCACTGCGCTGCGGTGGTTTGAATCATATTTGTCTAATAGATTACAATTTGTTCATGTAAATGGGGAATCTTCTTCACAGACTAAGGTTAATTATGGAGTTCCACAAGGTTCTGTGCTATTACCAATTTTATTCACTTTATACATGCTTCCCTTAGGCAGTATTATTAGACGGCATTGCTTAAATTTTCATTGTTACGCAGATGATACCCACCTTTATCTATCCATGAAGCCAGAGGACACACACCAATTAGCTAAACTGCAGGATTGTCTTACAGACATAAAGACATGGATGACCTCTAATTTCCTGCTTTTAAACTCAGATAAAACTGAAGTTATTGTACTTGGCCCCACAAATCTTAGAAACATGGTGTCTAACCAGATCCTTACTCTGGATGGCATTACCCTGACCTCTAGTAATACTGTGAGAAATCTTGGAGTCATTTTTGATCAGGATATGTCATTCAAAGCGCATATTAAACAAATATGTAGGACTGCTTTTTTGCATGTACGCAATATCTCTATAATTAGAAAGGTCTTGTCTCAGAGTGATGCTGAAAAACTAATTCATGCATTTATTTCCTCTAGGCTGGACTATTGTAATTCATTATTATCAGGTTGTCCTAAAAGTTCCCTGAAAAGCCTTCAGTTAATTCAAAATGCTGCAGCTAGAGTACTAACGGGGCCTAGAAGGAGACAGCATATCTCACCCATATTGGCCTCTCTTCATTTGCTTCCTGTTAATTCTAGAATAGAATTTAAAATTCTTCTTCTTACTTATAAGGTTTTGAATAATCAGGTCCCATCTTATCTTAGGGACCTCATAGTACCATATCACCCCAATAGAGCACTTCGCTCTCAGACTGCAGGCTTACTTGTAGTTCCTAGGGTTTGTAAGAGTAGACTGGGAGGCAGAGCCTTCAGCTTTCAGGCTCCTCTCCTGTGGAACCAGCTCCCAATTCAGATCAGGGAGACAGACACCCTCTCTACTTTTAAGATTAGGCTTAAAACTTTCTTTTTTGCTAAAGCTTATAGTTAGGGCTAGATCAGGTGACCCTGAACCATCCCTTAGTTATGCTGCTATAGACTTAGACTGCTGGGGGGTTCCCATGATGCACTGAGTGTTTCTTTCTCTTTTTGCTCTGTATGCACCACTCTGCATTTAATCATTAGTGATTGATCTCTGCTCCCCTCTACAGCATGTCTTTTTCCTGGTTCCCTCAGCCCCAACCAGTCCCACCAGAAGACTGCCCCTCCTTGAGCCTGGTTCTGTTGGAGGTTTCTTCCTGTTAAAAGGGAGCTTTTCCTTCCCACTGTCGCCAAGTGCTTGCTCACAGGGGGTCGTTTTGACCATTGGGGTTTTTCCGTAATTATTGTACGGCCTTGCCTTACAATATAAAGCGCCTTGGGGCAACTGTTTGTTGTGATTTGGTGCTATATAAATAAATAAAATTGATTGATTGATATATGTATGTATATATGTATGTGTGTGTATGTATGTGTGTATGAATGTATATGTGTGTGTGTGTGTGTGTGTATGTGTGTGTGTGTGTGCGTGTGTGTATACGAGGTCTATTAGAAAAGTATCCGACCTTATTATTTTTTTTCAAAAACCATATGGATTTGAATCACGTGTGATTGCGTCAGCCAAGCTTGAACCTTGGTGCGCATGCGTGAGTTTTTTCACGCCTGTCGGTTGCGTCATTCACCTGTGAGCAGTCTTTGAGTGAGGAGTGGTCCACCCCTCTCGTCGTTCATTGTTTAGGAATGGCTCAGAGACTGCCACTTTGCTTGATCAAAATTTTTTCAGAAACTGTGAGGGACATCAAAGTGGACACCATTTGAGAAATTCAGATGGTTTTTGGTGAAAATTTTATGGGCTTCAAAGCTATCTGAACTCCATCTCAAAGCCGTCTTGTGAGACCAAAACGGAGGTGGTTTTGTCTCGCTCCAGTAGCGAATCCATCGTGATGCGCGAAGCCTCCGCTCGGCTTTCCATGACTAAATCTCTTGTTAAAAGTGAAATTTGCCGGAAAATGGTTGATGTCCAGCTCTTGTGATAACCAGAGAAATTGCACACGATGGTCACGGATCCAGACAGCCATCCGTTTAGAAATGAAATGGCCGCTCAGCCTGTCGATGGCGGCTTCGGAGTGCGGCACACCACCAGTCGCTCTGGGCCGTCCTTAAAGCGACATTAACACTACGTAATCTCTTTGAAGCCCATAAAATTTTCACCAACAACCATCTGAATTTCTCGAATGGTGTCCACTTTGTTGTCCCTCACAGTTTCTGAAAAAATTTTGATCAAGAAAAGCGGCAGTCTCTCAGCCATTCCTAAACAATGAAAAAAACGACGAGAAGGGTGGACCACTCCTCACTCAAAGCCTGCTCACAGGCGAATGACGCAACCGACAGGCGTGAAAACCTCAAGCATGCGTACGAAGGTTCAAGCTTGGCTGACCATATGGTTTTTGAAAAAAATAATAAGGTCGGACACTTTTCTAATAGACCTTTTATATATATATATATATATATATATAGCTTTTTTGGAATCTCTTATCTCTTTTGTTTTTAATGATTGCACCTCACAACAGTACGGTACAATGAATGTTAAACTGCCCCTTCTGCGCTGATTCTCTGCCTGATCTCACGCTCCATTGTCCCCTCACTCGTGAACAAGACCCTGGGGTAATTGAACTCCTAACCGACCCGGAGTAGGCAATCCATTGGTTTCCTGCTGAGAACCATGGACTAAGATTTAGAGGTGCTGAGCCATATCCCAGCCGCTTAACACTCGGCTGCAAACTGATTCAGTGAGTGTTGGAGGTCACAGGCCGATGAAGCCATCAGGACCACATCATCTGCAAAAAGCAGCTTTGAGACCCTGAGCTTACCAAACTGGAAACCCTCCTTCCCCTGACTACACCTCAATATCCTGTCCATGAATATCACAAACAGGATTGGTGATGAGGCGGAGGCCAACCCCCACCAGAAATGAGTCTTACTTATGGCCGAGCACCCGAACACAGCTCTCATTTTGTGAGAACACAGATTGGATGGCCCTGAGAAGGGACCCCCTCACTCCATACTTCCACAGCACCTCCTACAAGTATCTCCTGGGGTACCCGATCATACGCTTTCTCCAAGTCCACAAAACACATGTTGACTGAATGGCCATACTCCCAGACACCCTCCAGGATCTTTGTGAGAGTGAAGAGCTGGTCAGTTGTTTACGACCAGGACAGAACCAGCATTGTTCCTCTTCAATCAGAGGTTCTACTATCGGCCGAACCCTCCTTTCCAGACTTTACCAGTGAGGCTGAGATTCCCCTGTAATTGGTGCACACTCTCTGGTCCCCTTTATTAAATATGGGGACCACCACCCCAGTTTGTCACTCCATGGGCACTGTTCCAGACCTCAACACAATATTGAAGCGACGTCTCGTCCATAGACAGTCCCTCCACACCCAGAGCCTTCAGCATTTCTGGACGGATCTCATCAATCTGCAGAGTTGTTTGATCACCTCATTGACTTCCACAAGGGAAATTAATGATATTCCTCCATCAGCTTCCAGCTCGGCCCCTACTATAGATGGTGCTCCGATCTGATGCAGGAGTGGCTGAAAGAGTTCCTTCCAGCGGCGGATTACATTCTCAGTTGAGGTCAACAGAGTCCCATCCTTACTGCAGTCAGCTTGGATGGTTCCCTGCTTTCCCCTCCTGAGGTGCTTCACAGTCCGCCAGAAGCACCTTGGTGCCGACCGAAAGTCCTACTCCATGGTTGCTCTCAACTCCTCCCACAGCAGAGGCTGCCAGGCCTTGGGCCTGTTGGTCCCTTAGAACTGCCTCCGGAGCCCTCAGAGATAAGATATCCCAGAAGGACTCCTCCTTCACTCTGACAGATTCCCTGACCAACGGTGTCCACCACGTTGTTCGAGGGTTGCCAGCCCTTAAGTCACCTAAGACCTTCAGGCCACAGCTCCCTGCTGCAGCTTTAGCAATGGAAGCTTTGAACATTGCCCATTTTGGTTTAATGCCCCCAACCTCCACAGGGATGCTAGAAAAGCTCTGCCGGATGTGTGAATTGAAGATCTGTTGGACAGTTGGCTCCTCCAGACGTTCGCAGTTCGCCGCGCTATCCATTTGGGCTTACCAGGTCTATCCAAAATCCTCCACCACTCTCTGATCCAACTCACCATCAGATGGTGAACAGTTGACAGCTCACCCCTCTTTTCACTTGAATGTCCAGAACATGCAGCCTCAGAACAGATCACAAAATTCATCATTGATCTTCGGCCCCGGGTGCTCTGGCACCATGTACACTTATGAGCATTCTTGTGTTCGAACATGGTGTTCGTTATAGACAGACCATGACGAGGTCAGATGCCCAACAACAAACGACCGTTCAGGTTTAAATTGGGGAGGCCGTTCCTCCCAGTCACACCTCTCCAGGTGTTTGTCATTGCCTACGTGTGTTGAAGTCACCCAGCAGAACAATGGAGTACCCCACGGGAGCCCCATACTGGACTCCATTCAGGGACTCCAAGAAGGCTGAACACTCCAAACTGCTGTTCGGTGCATATGCACAAACAATATTTTTTTCCCTGACCGCCCGAATGTGCAAGGAGGCAACCTTTTCATGTACTGTGGTAAACTCCAACGTAGCTGGGCTCAGCAGGGGACTCGTGAGTATCCCCACACACGTTCGGTCCCTCACACCCTGGGCAGCTCCAGAAAAGAATAAGGCCCAACCCCTATCAAGGAGAGTGGTTCCAGAGCCGAGGCTGTGCGTGGAGGCGAGACCCACCAGATCTAACTGGTATTGCTCCACCTCCTGCACAATCTCCGTCTCCTTCTTCCACAGTGAGGTGATGTTCCACACCCCCAGAGCGAGTCCTTGCCACCCAGGTCTGGTCCACCGAGGCCCTCGACTTTCACTGCCACCCATGGGACAGCGTACACAACACCAGCGGCTCCCCAAATGTACTGTTCCACATACATCATGTATTTTTTTTGTGTTGATTTTATATCTCTTAACTCATAAAGAAGTCATCCAAAGCAGAATCTTACTCTTTGAAAAAAACTTTGATAAATCCATAAAATCTTTGTGGAGTTTGAATATTTCTGATTGCAACTTCCATGTGTGAAAACACCCTTAAACTTTTGTTTGTTTCCACTATTTTTTATGCACACCATCAAAACCTTTCTGTAGCACCCCCCCCCCCCCCCCCCCCCCCCCCCACGGGTTTGACAGCAGAGGATCCTTGTTTCCCTGTAAGATTTGAAAAGCACAAAGGCTGTTAAACACCAAATTGCTCCGACTTCATGAGTGTGAAGAGGTGCATGTGAGACATCACTGTAAAGCTCTTTGAGCACATTTATCAGATTGCAAAAAAGTGCTGCAGAAATGAAGTCCCATGAGCATTGTGTTTGAGATCAGCAACATTCTAAAATATTAATTAAAATAGTTGCCTTATATATTTTTCCATGAGTTATAATGTCACTGTAGATGTGTTCATGTCATAGTTGAGTTTTGACATGATGTTAGAGTCCAGCTAAAGTATGTGTGAAATGTAAAACAATCCTCCTCGGCCCGGTTTTGTAAAGTGGTCTAATCTTTTGTTGACTAAAATCACTTAGTCAACTCTTCATTTAACATTTGTCTTTGCACAAAGTGCTTAGTCGGTTTAAGCTTCATGTTATCCAACTAAAGATTTTAGATTGTTACAGAGGAGGCTGATCTTATTTTAGTAAAAAAAAAACTTCAGTGTCTTACTTCAAAAACGGTAGCTATCATGTACCACTACTTGAGGGAGCAGGAAGGAAGGAGAGTCTTGCTTTGGGAGCTGGTGTTCCAGGACCGGAATAATCCATTTGAGATGTTTACGTACGTCGAGGTTCAACAGTGATACCGCTTCCATCTGCCTACAATTCTCTTCATCATGGACATGACAGGTCCAGCCATCAACCATCAAATGAGAAGGAACAATGTTCTGTCAGTCCTTCTTCAGGCTTTGATTGTGCTGAGGTTTTACGCCTGTGGAACCTTTCAGCAGGTTATCGGTGACACCTGCCAATAACCTGGAGTTTTTCTGTAATTATTGTATGGCTTTTGCCTAACAGTATAAAGCACCTTGGGGTGATTGTTTGTTGTGATTTGGCGCTATATAAATAAAATTGATTTTGATTTGATTTGACCATCTACGTCTCCAAGTCGAATGTGTGCCGAATTGTGAGGGATGTCACTTCAGCACTTATCCTGCACATTGGGTGATCTGTCCAGCTCCTTATGAAGGAACACTGTAATCTCCCAAGCCCGTCTTTTGGTAGCTCGGGCCAATGTTCCTTTGAAACGCTCAAGAGCACCCCTATGTCGCTCGTATGCCTCCAAAAGGAGAGCTTTCTCCACTTTGGAGAAGGTAGGATCCTTTTAATGAGAGCGCGTCAGCTCTGATGTGGGAGACTCAGCCATGGTTGTAGCAGACGACCAACCCGGAAGTAAACAAAACTCTCATTCATTGGAGGTGTTTCGTGGCAACGACACTCACGAGGACGTTTATGCCCATGAAAATCATTGACTAATGTTAGATGGCTAATCTGCAAGTTTAGCCGTCTATGTGAAATTAGACAGCTGATGTTGGGCGACTAACCTTTCGTCACAGTCACACGGCAACAGCTGAATGAAGGGAAAAAGTCACAGAAAAGGGGAACAAGTGATCCTGTACTTTTCCCATCACAGAAACACCTGCGAATAAAGAGTGCAAAAAGGGAGGAAACAAAACCGAAACTAACAAAAAATAAACGAAGCAAACATTGACCTTGACACGTTAAACAAAATCAAAATGAAACAATGACAGTGACGTGATTGACAGCGGGTATGAAACCAAGTGCAGTCAACCCTGTCTCATGTGTACAGCACTTGCAGGCGCATGATTTGGTTGTCTTGACAACAGGTGAGAGATGTTTGTCTTCAGAACATCAACATGTGTGAACACAAAGGCCAGCCACAAACATTTGGCACGTGTGTAAATGCTTAAAGGAGTTGATAAAATGTTCTTTCAGCTATTGTTTCTGTGTGACAATGTTGCTTTTTGTCACACACATGGACAAAGCAGCGTTGCAAGGATGTTACGTGCAGCTCGTTGGAACTTTAGTTATTGATCCGTTCACATATCTCCAACGTTCGTGCAAGACGTCGGACTTGGGAGGTTGGACGACAGTCAGACAGAACGGTGACGTTACAGGAACCATGAAAATGATGAGGAATCATCAAGTCAGACAACAAAATGGAATACAGACAAACTGAGGTTGTCATCGAGATTTGTTCACATTTTTCAAAATCCTGACAAAACGTCAGCTGCAGGAATGAAGCTGGACGACGGTTAACGATGTCTCCGAAAGTTAAGGTAAATGCAGATTTCTTGTTTTGTTTGGGCTTCGGTGTCCTTTGTTGGTGACGTGTGACAGAGGGTTTAGTCGACTTAGTAAGTTTAGTGAAACCGGGTCCACTTTATCAGTTCCATCAGGTCAATAACTTACAGTTATCATGTCAAACTCACCACTTTGATACTTTATTTTAATGAGTGTTGTTCTAACATTAATTTAATTTAATTAATTTATTATTTAATTTTATTTATTCTTAATTTGTTTCTTTGCAGACATGCAGCCGTTGTTGGTGATTAAAGAAGAAACTCTCCCTGAACACCAGGAATGGAATCTGAGTGTTGACCAGGAGGACATTAAAGAAGAAGAGAAGCTGTGGATAAGTCAGCAGGGAGAGCAGCTTCAGCAGCTGGAGGAGGCAGATCTCACCAAGTTTGGTTTCACTGCCGTCCCTGTGAAGAGTGAAAATGATGAAAAACCAGAGTCATCACAGCTTCATCAAAGCCCAAGTGATGAGAGCACAGAGGCTGAACCTGTAGCCAGAAGCTCATCTGTACACAGAACACTGACAGCAGAAGCTGATGGAGAGGATGATGGAGGACCACAACCAGACAGCAACTCAGGTCCAAACAGTCATTTACAACCAGATACCAGTGGCAGGAGTTCAGACAGTTCTGGAACTGAGACTGATGACAGTGATGACTGGAAACAGACCAGTGAACTTGAGTCAAATTTTAACTGTCAAAAAAATATCAGTATTGTTAGTTCAAGCAAAGGCAACATTGCTGAGGCAGAATTGATGTATTCTCAAGCATCTGGACCCATGAACAATTCAGAACAATACAAGGGGATGCAAGCAAGCGTGAAACCATTGAGCTGTTCTGATTGGAGTAAAACACAGAAACAGAAAACAATTCAGACAGGAATGAAACCATTTGACTGTTCTGAATGTGGTCGAAGATTTGGACGAAAGCGCAACCTGAAAAGACACATGATAATTCACACAGGACACAAACAGTTTGACTGTTCAGAATGTGGTCGCAGATTTGAACGAAAGGGCGACCTGAAAAGACACATGATAATTCACACAGGACACAAACAGTTTGACTGTTCAGAATGTGGTCGCAGATTTGGACGAAAGGGCGACCTGAAAACACACATGATAATTCATACAGGACACAAACCGTTTGAGTGTTCTGAATGTGGTCGCAGATTTTGGCATAAGACCAAACTGAATAGACACATGATAATTCACACAGGACACAAACAATTTCACTGTTCTGAATGTGGGCGCCGATTTGGACAAAAGGACCACCTGAAACAACACATGATCATTCATACACAACATAAACAATTTGGCTGTTCTGAATGTGGTCGAAGATTTGGATTAAAGAGCAACCTGAAAAGACACATGATAATTCACACAGGACACAAACAGTTTGACTGTTCTGAATGTGGTCGCAGATTTGGACAAAAGGGCGACCTGAAAACACACATGATAATTCATACAGGACACAAACAGTTTGACTGTTCTGAATGTGGTCGCAGATTTTGGCATAAGACCAAACTGAATAGACACATGATAATTCACACAAGACACAAACAGTTTCACTGTTCTGAATGTGGTCACAGATTTGGACAAAAGGGCGACCTGAAAAAACACATGATCATTCATACAAGAGACAAACAGTTTGACTGTTCTGAATGTGGTTGCAGTTTTGGACAACAAGGCCACCTGAAAAAACACGTAATAGACACAGGACACAAACCGTTTGGCTGTTCTGAATGTGGTCGCAGATTTGGACAAAAGAGCAATCTGAAAAAACACATGATAATTCACACAGGACAC
The DNA here is from genome assembly GCF_902500255.1 of Thalassophryne amazonica. Classification (NCBI taxonomy): domain Eukaryota; kingdom Metazoa; phylum Chordata; class Actinopteri; order Batrachoidiformes; family Batrachoididae; genus Thalassophryne; species Thalassophryne amazonica. The sequence continues at coordinate 612,919 of NC_047120.1, read as the reverse complement.
AAACAATTTGTCTGTTCTGAATGTGGTTGCAGATTTGGACAAAAGGGCAACCTGAAACAACACATGATAATTCACACAGGACAAAAACAATTTGTCTGTTCTGAATGTGGTCGCAGATTTGGACAAAAGGGCACCCTGAAAAAACACATGATAATTCATACAGGACACAAACAGTTTGTCTGTTCTGAATGTGGTCGCAGATTTGGACAAAAGAGCAACCTAAAACAACACATGATAATTCACACAGGACACAAACAATTTGTCTGTTCTGAATGTGGTTGCGGATTTGGACAAAAGAGCAACCTGAAAAAACACATGATAATTCATACAAATACCAAGACCTGAAAAATGACCTACGAACAACATGGTCATTGAAAGACATCGATATCATCCCAGTTGTGGTGGGAGCAACAGGCCTGATGAAGAAGAACCTGAAGAATTACCTTGAGGCAATCCCCGGTCACACAAGTGCACATGAGGTGCAGTTGTCTGCGATTAAGGGAACGATCACCATCTTGAAGAGAGCCCTCGGATACAATGCCAGATCTGGTTAGGATAACTATAGAGCCTAGGGTGCAACTTTAGACCCCAGGTTTGGGGCCCATTGCATTCTACTAAAAAGACATCAAAGATAAATGAAAAACCAAAAGTCCAAAAGAACAAGGAAACACAGCTTCCCAACAAGTACAGACCCATCTGCTGCCTAACAACAACATGCAAATGGCTGACAGGAATCATAACTGATGACATTTATGAACATCTGGACACTGGTAGCTACCTGGAAAATTAACAGAAAGGTTGTAACAGAAAGATTAGGAGCTAAAGACCAGTTACTGACAGACAAAACTATCATGGAGGACTGCAAAAGAAGGATGAGGAACCTCAGCATGGCTTGGATTGACTACAAAAAGGCATTTGACAGCGTGCCACACTCCTGGATCATGAGGTGCTTAGAACTCTACAACATTAATGAGGAAATAAGCTCTTTCCTGAGAGCACAAATGAACAAGTGGAACACCACCATCACCCTCAGTCACACAGAGGGACAAATAATAATCCCAGACATATGAGTTCAGAGAGGGATATTCCAGAGAGACAGACTCTCACCACTTTTATTCTGCTTAATCATAGACCCACTCAGCAAGATCCTGAAGGAGCATGACATCGGGTATGACTTAAGTAGAGACAGAGGAAGGAAAAAAATATTAAAAGGGAACCATCTGCTGTTCATGGGTGATTTAAAAATCTTTGCTGACTCAGATCAGAGACTCAGTCGGCTCATGGAAACAGTTCATAAGTTCAACGATGTTGGTATGGAATTTGGACTGGATATTGCTCCCGGTGTGTAGTGAGCACCTTGTATGGCAGCACCCTGACATCGGGGTGAATGTTAGGCATAATTGTGAAGCGCTTTGAGCGTCTGATGCAGATGAAAAAGAGCCATATAAATGCAGTCCATTTACCATTTATAAATTCTCAAAATGCACAATCAAAAGAGGTAAAAAACAGAACAACAGAAAACATACAGTTGGATGAAGGGAGCTACATTAAAGATTTGGCTGAAGACTCCACATACAAATACTTGGGAAATGAAGAAAATTCTACAGTATATCATAAGAACATGGGACTGAGAGTAACACAAGAATATCTAAGCCGGTTAAAAAGGGAGGTGATGGTCTAGTGGTTAAGTGTTGGGCTTCAGACCAGTGGATCCACGGTTCAAACCCAGCCAGAATGGAAAGTCACTAAGGGCCCTTGGGCAAGGTCCCAGTGTGTAGTGAGCACCTTGCATGGCAGCACCCTGACTGTGTGTGTGTGTGTGTGTGTGTGTGTGTGTGTGTGTGTGTGTGTGTGTGTGTGTGTGTGTGTGTGTGTGTGTGTGTGTGTGTGTGTGTGTGTGTGTGTGTGTGTGAGAATGGGTGAATGTGAGGCATCATTGTAAAGCACTGTGAGTGTCTGATGCAGATTGAAAAGTGTTATATAAATGCAGTCCATTTATCATTTATCTGCAAATCAAAGTTGACACCATAAAAAAGATCACAGCCATAAACCAGTTTGTAATACCAGTGGTGACCTTTGGGTTTGGCAAAGTAGACTGGCCACAGCGTGGACACGAAAACCAGGAAGATGCTCACCCTCCACAAGGTTACATACAGAAATCAGTGCATGGACAGAATATATCTCCCTCACAGAGAAGGTCTGGGTCTCACTGAAATCAACCAGCCTACAGAGCGTCTATAATAAGTATTGGACAGTACTTAAAGAGCTCTGAAGAAGTAGTCATGACAAAGGGAGGACAACATCACAAGAAGACCTTTTCCGAGTAAACGTCAGTCGTCAAAACTGACAAAAAACTTTGGTGGAGAACTTTTAGTAGAGAGTGGAAAGCAACAATCTGATACCTGCAATAAAACTCGGAAGACAGACCAGAGAACAAAACAGCAAAAGAGAAGGAAAACATCGAGTGGACTGATGGAAACAACACAAAAGGGCCGGACGATTCCAAGACGAAGTGGAAAAGGAAAACCGACAAAGTTGGATCAACGCAGTGGGTTAAACATGGAGAACTTGGTTTTGATGGAGAAAAAACAAGATCAGGGACTTCTAACAAATGGCTTCAAAAAATGTCAGAGATCTCACAAAATGATAAATGCTGATTGTCATACAGATGTTGAGTGTAAACCATCTAACAGCATGTCAGATCCTCATGACAGACGGTCATTATACATCCAGACACAAGATCTGTCAATATCTCCTGGAAAGTATGCAGGGAACTGGAGATGGAAGTCAAAGAAAGCATCTGGGAGCATGAACCAGCACCAGTCTCATCCAACGGAAAAGTAACTATCTTCTACAACAAAGAGATCCCAGCAGGAAGACATATGGAAGGAGGTGCAATCAAACCTGGAATTGTAGAGAAGCTTGAATCTTTGACTGGACTGGGTTGGGGTTGCTTGATGAGAGTACATTTCGCTTCAAATTGCAGTTGGCTAGTGACTAAACAATTGCTTTAATTAGCACTTCTTGTGCTCTAGTTAGCACCCTCCTAATGACAGGGTAGCTGTCCCTGCTAATGATGGGACTGACGACTCTCCTGACGAGTCTCCTGATGACGTGAATGACTCATTACCATGAACAAAAGACTGAAACGGCTTTGAGCTGAGTACCCCATTGTAACCAATAGCCGATAGCATTCTGCCTCTTGGTAAGAGGGGTCTGGTTAGGTTTAAAACTCCAGCTTTTGTGGCTTCTGTTTGTTTTTATCTACAAGAGTCAAGACAGAAGTCAGACTACCAGAGAAAGAATTTTAGCTGTGGAAGCTTCTGCAATTTGAAGCGAAATGTCCTAATGTCAAGCAACCCAGTCCAGTTGAAGATTCAAGCTTCTCGACTATGGAAACCACCTGGACAACTGAGAGCCTTCACAGAAACAAACCTGAAATTGTCATCTGGAACAAGCAAGAAAAACGGCCAAAATCATCGATGTGACAGTCCCCAATGACTACGGCCTGAATCGAGCTGAAAGGGGGAAAAAATCACGAAATACCAAGACCTGAAAAATGACCTACAGACAACATGGTCATTGAAAGACATCGATATCATCCCAGTTGTTGTTGGGCAACAGGCCTGATGAAGAAGAACCTGAAGAAATACCTTGGGACTCCATTTACAGAGCACTTTTCAGTCTGCAACAAACGCTCAAAGTGCTTTACAGTTGTGCCTCACATTCATCCATTCACACAAACACTGATGTCAGGGTGCTGCAATGCAAGGCGCTCACTACACACCAAGAGCAACTAGGGATTAAGGACCTTGCCCAAGGGCCCTTAGTGATTTTCCAGCCAGGGTGGGATTTGACCCAAGGATCCTCTGGTCTCAAGCCCAACGCTTAACCACTAGACCATCAGCTCCCGTGTTTAGATGTTCATGGTATTTAACCTGTCAGCAAACCCCCTGCACAAACCTGCACAGTGCATAGTTTGTGCAGGGCCCAGGTGTAAGGGGAGGGGGGAATCATTCAATGTTTGGATGAGGAGGTGGTCGAAACGGAGTAAGACATAATCCTGGATAGGAAACGATCAAAGCCATCAGGTGCCCAATTTCGAAAGAAAAAGAAAGAAGAAGAGGAGAAACGAGCAAAGGAAAAAGGTATGTATTGATTTACGTATTCCTGCAGCTTCACAGTGTTTTAAACAGTGTGGAAGCTGAACGTCCACAGAGTTTAATAGCGAAGCAAAGACTGCCGCAAAACGAGACGAGTCATTGGATAAATGCTGGGCTTTGTCCCGCCCATCGGATGCTCAGTGAGTGAGTGTAAGTCATGTCTCAGAAAAGAAATGATCCCTCTGGAGCGGAGAAAAGAAAACAGAAGTTGGAAGACGAGAAAAAACAAGACAAACGTAGGTTTGCATGTCCAATATTACAGTTTTTGTTGTCATTATTTGCGAAATGCTCCGTTCGTTTAGTGTAAAGTGCTTTAGGTGTCTTAAAGTCAGAGGCGATTGCTCTAAGACTGCAAGGGAAGCTCAGCTTTCCCTAAAATGTCAAAAAATAAGTGATCAAATATATACTGTTGTGTGTACATGTGATTGACTAAATATGCGCTACAACGCGCTCAACTTTTGTTCAGAATCAGCTTCTTATCACTGGGAACGACGCGGCTTTCCTCTCACTCAAACCCGCAGCTTCACAGACGCTGAGCATCCACAGACTTCAATATCGACACAAAGCATGCAGCGAAACGCGACGAGTCATTGGATAAATGCTGGGCTTTGTCCCGCCCATCGGACGCTCAGCGTGTCTGGGGGTCTATGGGGCAGTGGGCGGGCCTCGGCTGGCCTGGACGCTCAGCTTCTGCATGATGATTGGATGATCTGTCTGAGGCTGAATCCCTTTTTGATTGACAGCGAATCAGCGATCTTTTGGTGTAAACATTCGTGGGAGCATTTTCATTCTTTTATGAGTTGAACCGGAGACTTTCTTAATCCTCTTAGCGACATTTTCTTTGTTAAAAAAGACTAGTGACAAATCGAGCTTCTATTTCAGGTGTTTTTTTTGTAGCTGCTTGTGTTTGGAGACTGACTTCTATCACTCTTTCTGACTTCTATCACAGTTTCTGTCCCTACCGAGCAGCAGGTGCTGCTGAGCTCCTCCACCGTCACAAAGCGCTCACAGGCGGACACACTTCACACTAGCCTCGCGCCAGTCCCAGCTAGCGAGCTAGCTAGGTAGCAAGCTGCACATAATGGCAGACAATTTGAATGTTGTGGACCGGATTTTGGCGAAGCCATTTGATAGTCTTCCTTACCATTTTTGCCACTTTAATGTATAGGGTTTTTTTTTTTTGACATTTTTTTGTCACTTCATGGTATTCTGTAATATACAGATTAACCTTTTTGTTATTTATATGGTGTGACTTTAATGGAGGTTTAAGTCTTGTTCATTATGGTGAATGGTACTCTATGATAATGCAAAGTGCACTCTGTTGGTAAAACTGAATGACGTGCAATATTTTGACCATCGGGTGGTGCTGTAGTGCAGTTGTACTTTCTTAAATACCTGTACTGTACATAGTTGTAATGTGAAGTCAGTCTTTTTTTTATGTTCAAAAACTTTATTGAAGTAATTATTGTTTATCTTTGTGTTATTGCAGTAGTCATTAAAACTGGAAATTTGTTCTTGAAAATAGCTGTTGTGAGTTAATTTGTGGGATTGTGGGTGTTCTGGACGAAGTTAGTGTTTTCATGGGTGGTGGGGCGGAGGTGGTGGCCACGTTAGTGTGCGCGCGCGGGGGGGGGGGGGGGGGGGCACGCAGGGGATTTCGCCCGGGGAGTAAATCACTCTAGGACCGCCACTGGTGGCCCTGTTTAAAAAATACTCCTGTACGACATGCGTTATTCATATTTGGTTCATTTACTTTGTGTAAACCTCCGTTTTGATTGGATTCGAACAGGTGATGTCATTGGAGCCAATTTAACAAGTAAACAAATCCCCAGAATCACCAGAAAACCTCTTGGATTTAATTAATTTCACGTTAACTGTCTTTAATTTGTGTCATGAATGTGTCAAACTTGTCAACAATAAAAAAAAGTTAAAATTCTGTCAGAATTCTGATATGAGATGTGAATATTATGGGAAGAAAAATATTAAATGTTTTTTACAGGGGAAAAAAAACACTAAAATGTCCTCAACTCGTTCCTAACTCAAGAACAATCTCTCCAAGATTTTGATGTAATTTGAAGACAATTTTTGAGTTTTAGCATCAAGCAGACCCACAGAGACAATCAAAAAATGCCCCAAAATATTAAAATGGCTTACATGTTCCACTGTGACCCTTAGAATTTCCAGTCAGTGATGAAATTATGTAATATGAAGGCATTTTATTGCTGTTGATGCTCTAACACATTTATTCCACTCTTGTTTTAATTTGTGTCAATAACCAACCAGACCTGATGACTAACTGAAACCAACTGAAATTGAATCAGTCAGGAAGCTTCTCTTAATCCCTTTGGTCTTTGTGACCAATGTTTGTTTGTCGTCAGAGCAAACACTGATCACATATGATTGGACCAACCCAGTCAAAATTCACATGGTAAAAATAAATAAATAAATAATAATAATAATAAATACAAATTTAATTAATAATCAATAATATTAAGTGCAATATCTAACTAAAGTTATATATGAGTTAAAACAGTAAAAGGCCCTAATAGGCCAAATGGCTTCACATGCACACAATCACAAATTGTTGGTACCCTGATTTTTTTGTACATATTTTAATATATGGTCAGAAATAAGTGGAAAACAAAGTAATTTTGATAAATCATAATATTTTTTAAAAAGTCAATATTTATTTGGCAACTAGAATAAAACAAAATGTGTTATAAAGTGAAACAAAAATACTGACATAGAATACTATGCTGGAGACAGTTATTGGCACCCTTTGATGAAATTATAGTAAATCATCCCTTTTACAGCCAATTTTCCAGCAGGGGCAAATGCACTTTGTGGCAGCGGCGTTGTCTCTGTACTTCCAGTGGCATCTACATGTGCCGCTTCACACGCCAGTGTTTTCTGTTTAATTTATTAATTTCAGATGTGTACATGTAACTACATTGACCACCATAGATGAAAAAATAAAAATGCAAGTATAAAAAAGCCTGTAAACGAAAATGAACTGTGAATTTAACAACGCACACGTTAAAAAAATGTTGTACTGCCCCCTTGTGGGAAAAGTCATTTGAGTTTTATGTTTTTTGACAGGGTTGAGACACCGTAGTGCTCCTGTGCTCTTAAGTGTTCAGTGCATTTCCACACTGTTGAAGTATGAAACGTGTCTTTTTGGCCTGAGACATACATCTGTGTGTAAGTATAGTGATGGGCAAATGAAGCCCCATTCAGGACTCGAGGCTTTTCATCAAATGTTTCGATACATGTCTCGAGGCCTCACGCAGCACTTGGTTTGCTTTACTGCCATCATGTGGAGAAAGAAATGCACAGGATGAATTTACTCTGACGACCCCCTGGATTTGATGTTTGAACTTAAATTGTGCAAATAAATACTTGAAACAATAAATTAATAAACCAAGGATAATATTGTTCGTTAACTTAGTGAATTAAACAAATAAAGCCCTAGACATATTAGTTTTGAGACATATATTAATGTTATTTTTTAAAATGGGTGGTTTCAAATAATAATTTATAACAATTGGGGAGAGAGGGACTGCTAAGTCCATAATCAACAATTTAAAACAATCCATAAAATTGCATCCCAGCTGCAGGCATTGAACCTGTGATCTTCATGCAGCAGGTGAGTGCTGTATCCACTAGGCCATACCCCACGTGTACTACCTGACTAGAGTCTTCTATCAATGGTACACGTGTCGGATATGTATGTAAATCTCTTCATGAACGTGGCCCTAGGCCAAGTGAGGCCTCGTTCAGTATTTAGTGGAAACATTAGTGACACTCCAGTGATGTGCGTGAACAATTATGATGGCTGTAAATATGTGAACATTTTCCAGCCAATTGCATATAATAATAGTCTTTTTATCTACTTGCACTGATATGACAAAATATATTTTCATTTTTATAAACATTTTATATGGTGCTTGATTGTGCGTGAGAGAGGGAAAGAGGGGGAATGTGCTTGTGTGACTCTGGGCAGGTTGGGATTGGGTAGGGTGTGCTTTACTAATTTTTATTGAGGAAAAGGAGTGTTTTTACACTGTTGGGGCTCAGACGGTTCCTTTTTTGGAGATAACCTCCCCAGCCTTGGAGAAAACCCTCTCACAAGGGACAGACGAGGCCGGTGTGCACAAAAACTGCAGTGCAAACTTGTACAGACGAGGGTATAGAAATTTGTGATCTCGCCAATAGATCAACGGGTCCTGGTTTCGCGTGATGTTTTTTTCCCTCATGTATCGCTGGACCTCTACAATCGCCTCAGCATCAGCACTGGTTGTTCCACTGTTCTGGCTGACTGGAGAGTCCAGAAGTTGCCACAGGTTACTACTGCCACCTATAAAATAGTACATAACAGTAACAGTCACAATTAGACATCACATTAGATAAAGACCTGCCTGAACTGGATGTTGATGGTACATCTGCTGCAGTGGCATCAGCAGAGGTTAATGGCATTTGTGGAGTGTGTTGCTGGTTTACCACAGCAGCACACTCCATACACAGTCGTTTCACAGCCTCATTCCCTTTCTGGGGGCTGTGAAAGCCCAAGAGTTTAAACCTCGGGTCCAGCAGCGTTGCCAGGGTCAGGACACTTTGACCCTCCAAAATCCCCAAATGGTCCCGAAGTCGCCGGATTAACCCTTCAGCCAGTTGTTTTGCAGGTTCACTTTTTGTATTTTGTGCTTCATTATTAATGGTGTAGTGCAGCATCTTTTGCAGTTGCATCTGGCCTAGACGCTCTTTTGCAGTTGTGCTTGTTCTAAAATATGTAACAATCTTCCAAGCTTTTGATCTGATGTCTGACAGAACTGGGACCTGCTCAAATGACTTTTACAACAAGATTGAGGCTATGGGCAATGCATATGCTGTGCCTCACCTGCAGTGCCTTAGCACAGGCAATCATGTTAAAGGCAGCATCAGTTACCAGACACCTCACTTTCCCCTTAATGCCCCACTCATCCATCATTTTCAGCTTTGCTTGAGCCAGGTTGTCCGCAGTGTGTGACAGGGGGAAGTGCTCCACACCTAGCAAGGTGGTCTTGATGGTGTCTTTTTCTGTGATATAGTGGCACGTTACACAGAGATAGGCTTCCATATTAATGGAAGGCCACATATCAGCAGTTAAAGACACAGCTGCAGCCTTCTGTACTACTTCTGCTGCTTTTTCCTTCTCAGAATGGTACTTTTCTTCCACCATAGCCTTAAGACACTGGAAAAGGAAAAAGACAAATGAGTCAATGTAATACTGCTAAAAAACATCCCAACACCAATATCTGAGACATACAGCTTATGCTACCTGTCTGGTTGGAATACAACCCCTGGCAAAAATGATGGAATCACCGGCCTCGGAGGATGTTCATTCAGTTGTTTAATTTTGTAGAAAAAAAGCAGATCACAGACATGATACAAAACTAAAGTAATTTCAAATGGCAACTTTCTGGCTTTAAGAAACACTATAAGAAATCAAGAAAAAAAGATTGTGGCAGTCAGTAACGGTTACTTTTTTAGACCAAGCAGAGGAAAAAAATATGGAATCACTCAATTCTGAGGAATAAATTATGGAATCACCCTGTGAATTTTCATCACCCAAACTAACACCTGCATCAAATCAGATCTGCTCGTTGACACTGACCCTATGTGTCTTTTTGCAAGGAATGTTTTCACAGTTTTTGCTCTATGGCAAGATGCATTATCATCTTGAAAAATGATTTCATCATCCCCAAACATCCTTTCAATTGATGGGATAAGAAAAGTGTCCAAAATATCAACGTAAACTTGTGCATTTATTGATGATGTAATGACAGCCATCTCCCCAGTGCCTTTACCTGACATGCAGCCCCATATCATCATCAACTGTGGAAATTTACATGTTCTCTTCAGGCAGTCATCTTTATAAATCTCATTGGAACGGCACCAAACAAAAGTTCCAGCATCATCACCTTGCCCAATGCAGATTCGAGATTCATCACTGAATATGACTTTCATCCAGTCATCCACAGTCCACGATTGCTTTTCCTTAGCCCATTGTAACCTTGTTTTTTTCTGTTTAGGTGTTAATGATGGCTTTCGTTTAGCGTTTCTGTATGTAAATCCCATTTCCTTTAGCTGGTTTCTTACAGTTCGGTCACAGACGTTGACTCCAGTTTCCTCCCATTCATTCCTCATTTGTTTTGTTGTGCATTTTGATTTTTGAGACATATTGCTTTAAGTTTTCTGTCTTGATGCTTTGATGTCTTCCTTGGTCTACCAGTATGTTTGTCTTTAACAACCTTCCCATGTTGTTTGTATTTGGTCCAGAGTTTAGACACAGCTGACTGTGAACAACCAACATCTTTTGCAACATTGCGTGATGATTTACCCTCTTTTAAGAGTTTGATAATCCTCTCCTTTGTTTCAATTGACATCTCTCGTGTTGGAGCCATGATTCATGTCAGTCCACTTGGTGCAACAGCTCTCCAAGGTGTGATCACTCCTTTTTAGATGCAGACTAACGAGCAGATCTGATTTGATGCAGGTGTTAGTTTTGGGGATGAAAATTTACAGGGTGGTTCCATAATTTATTCCTCAGAATTGAGTGATTCCATATTTTTTTTCCTCTGCTTGGTCTAAAAAAGTAACCGTTACTGACTGCCACAACCTTTTTTTCTTGATTTCTTATAGTGTTTCTTAAAGCCAGAAAGTTGCCATTTGAAATGACTTTAGTTTTGTGTCATGTCTGTGATCTGCTTTTTTTCTACAAAATTAAACAACTGAATGAACATCCTCCGAGGCCGGTGATTCCATCATTTTTGCCAGGGGTTTTAGATGCACCACTTGGGTCAGGTGGTCGATGACTAATCGTGAGGAACGAAGTGAGTGTAAGTCATGTCTCAGAAAAGAAATGATCCCTCTGGAGCGGAGAAAAGAAAACAGAAGTTGGAAGACGAGAAAAAACAAGACAAACGTAGGTTTGCATGTCCAATATTACAGTTTTTGTTGTCATTATTTGCGAAATGCTCCGTTCGTTTAGTGTAAAGTGCTTTAGGTGTCTTAAAGTCAGAGGTGATTGCTCTCAGACTGCAAGGGAAGCTCAGCTTTCCCTAAAATGTCAAAAAATAAGTGATCAAATATATACTGTTGTGTGTACATGTGATTGACTAAATATGCGCTACAACGCGCTCAACTTTTGTTCAGAATCAGCTTCTTATCACTGGGAACGACGCGGCTTTCCTCTCACTCAAACCCGCAGCTTCACAGACGCTGAGCATCCACAGACTTCAATATCGACACAAAGCATGCAGCGAAACGCGACGAGTCATTGGATAAATGCTGGGCTTTGTCCCGCCCATCGGACGCTCAGCGTGTCTGGGGGTCTATGGGGCAGTGGGCGGGCCTCGGCTGGCCTGGACGCTCAGCTTCTGCATGATGATTGGATGATCTGTCTGAGGCTGAATCCCTTTTTGATTGACAGCGAAATGAGCGAATCAGCGATCTTTTGGTGTAAACATCCGTGGAAGCATTTTTATTCTGTTCTGAGTTGAACCGGTGTCACAGTCTGAGATTACCACCAGTCTGAATTTACCATCTTGGTATATTGAGACTTGTGTGTTATTGACCCTGGTCCAAATTTGCCAAGCAGATATATTATATAATTTTTTTATTTGGAACAAGTAAATCCTGTCACTTTATATTGATGCTTATTGATTTAACCATTATAATTCTGGTTACTAGTTACCTAGCTAGTATGAAATTTCCAGCCTGCAAGTCTGAATTGATGTCCCACTTCAAGTTTTCTGAATCAAAAGTGTGTGGAAAATGCAGTTATTTCAAAATACATCTGCTCGGTTGAAGATCGCTGCAAGAAATGGTAAATCTAGACCTCCCGGAAGTTGACCGTGAAAAAAAATCGATTTGCGCATGCGCTTGGTAAAATAAGACCGGCGCAAACTCAGACCACGACACCGGAGACTTTCCTAGCGGCATTTTCTTTGTTAAAAATGACTAGCGACAAATCAAGCTTCTATTTCTGGTGGGTTTTTTTGTAGCTGCTTGTGTTTGGAGACTGACTTCTATCACTCTTTCTGTTCCTACCGAGCAGCGGGTGCTGCTGAGCTCCTCCACCGTCACAAAGCGCTCACAGGCGGACACACTTCACACTAGCCTCGCGCCAGTCCCAGCTAGCGAGCTAGCTAGGTAGCAAGCTGCACATAATGGCAGACAATTTGAATGTTGTGGATCGGATTTTGGCGAAGCCATTTGATAGTCTTCCTTACGAAGAAAAACTTAGAGTTAAAAAGCAGTGAAGATCAACTCCTCAGATTAATTTGGTGCAAAAGGTGGGGAAAAGTAGCTCAGCTCTCAATGGTTTTCAGGCCAAAGTTAAAGAAATAGCCCCCAGTGCAATGTTTGTGCTTTGCTCTGCACACACAGTGCTGTTATGTTGTGGATTTCTATGTTCACTTTGGAGATTATTTAAGTATTGTATTTATTGTTTAAGTATTTAATTTTGATTACAACTTTATTTTTCTGTAAGATAATGTGAATGTCATTTGATTCTATTTTGTATTTGGATATTGAACATTTTGCACACAATTGCACATCTGAAAGAAATTAAACTATTTAACGTGTTTACTATAAATGCAGTCTCCTGCCTGCAGATGTTACTTTCAAATAGTTAAATTAATGAGCCATACTTATACATCACTCTGTATGTAGAAGTTAATTAAAACATATTTATGAGTTTGCTACCCCTTTAAGGTTAAAAACAAGAATGACACCTGTATGATGTAAGATAATTACAAATAATGCTAATGATTGTGGGTACATTACACACATAACAGTGTAGCCTATGGAATAATGAGGCATCTGGTGCTGAGGTGATGGTAGGGGGCCCCAAATTAAATTCTGCTTAAGGCCCCATAAAGGCTTGGGCCGGCCCGGCATCTGCTAGCTGACTTATTAAACACGGCTGTGAAAACTCAGTAGATCCACGGGATTCCGTGGATTTCATCATGGGGAGGGGGGTGGGGTGTTTATTGATGTACTCTTTAATCGTGAACATCACTAAGTTTTTAAAATGCTTATCGCAAAGCAGAAGCTCCCATGACCAGTTAAAAAAAAAAAAAAAAAATCAAGGACCGAGACGTGGCGCGATATGGCCGAGCCAGGCCTGGGGTTGGGGCTTGCGCGTGAGCGCCTGGTGGTCGGGCTTTAGCCCATGGGGCCCGACCGGGCTCAGCCTGAAAAAGCGACGTGGGCCCGCCCTCCTTTGGGTTCACCACGTGCAGAGGGGGCCATGGGGGTCGGGTGCAGAGAGGATTGGGTGGCGGTCGAGGGCGGGTGGCCCGGCGGCCTGGTCCGCTCTTTCAGCCCCTGGCTGTTGGGACGTGGAATGTCACCTCGCTTGGGGGGGAAGGAGCCTGAGCTTGTGCGGGTGGTTGAGAGATACCGACTATGAGAGATAGACTCTTTGTTGTTAGGTGGGACCCCGGAGGCAGCTGACAAGTACCGGCAGGCCAAGTGTGCAGCAGCCCATGTGGTCACAGAGGTAAAAACTTGGGTCTGGGAGGAGTTTGGGGAGGCCATGGAGGAAGACTATCAGTCGGCCTGGAAGAAATTCTGGCAAACCGTCCGACGCCTCAGGAGGCTGAAGCAGCTCTCCACCAGCACTGTCTACAGTGTGGTTGGGGAGCTGTTGACCCTGACTGGGGATGTTGTCGGGCAGTGGAAGGAATACTTCAAGGATCTCCTCAATCCCATCGTCACGGCTTCCGAAGAGGAAGCAGAGACTGGGGACTCAGAGGCAGACTCATCCATTACCCAGGCAGAAGTCACAGAGGTGTTAGAAACCTCCTCGGTGGCAAGGCTCCTGGGGTGGATGAAATCCATCCTGAGTACCTTAAGTCTCTAGATGTTGTGGGATTGTCTTGGCTGACACGCCTCTGCAACATCGCGTGGCGGTCGGGGACAGTGCCTCGGGATTGGCAGACCGTGGTGGTGGTCCCTCTGTTTAAGAAGGGGGACCGGAGGGTGTGTTCCAACTATAGGGGGATCACACTCCTCAGCCTCCCCGTAAAGTCTATTCCAGGGTACTGGAGAGGAGAATTTGACCAATAGTCGAACCTCGGATTCAGGAGGAGCAGTGTGGTTTTCGTGCTGGTCGCGGCACACTGGACCAGCTCGACACGCTCCATCAGGTGCTCGAGTGTTCATGGGAGTTCACCCAACCAGTCCACATGTGCTTTGTGGATCTGGAGAAGGCATTTGACCGTGTCCCTCGGGGTACCCTGTGGGGGGTGCTCCGGGAGTACGGGGTCCTTTGTTAAGGGCTATCCGGTCCCTGTACGATCGCAGCAGGAGCTTGGTTCGCATTGCCGGTAGTAAGTCAAACCTGTTTCAGTGCACGTTGGCCTCTGCCAGGGCTGCCCTTTGTCACCGGTTCTGTTCATTACCTTTATGGACAGAATTTCTAAGCGCAGCCAGGGTGCAGAGGGGGTGCGGTTTGGGAACCACAGAATCTCATCTCAGCTGCTTGCAGACGATGTGGTCCTGTTGGCTTCGTCAAATCAGGACCTTCAGCATGCACTGGGGCGGTTTGCAGCCGAGTGTGACGTGTCCAGGATAAAAATCAGCACCTCCAAATCTGAGGCCATGGTTCTCAACCAGAAACAGGTGCTTTGCCCTCTTCAGGTCGGTGGAGTGTCCTTGCCTCAAGTGGAGGAGTTTAAGTATCTCGGTGTCTTGTTCACGAGTGAGGGACGGATGGAGCATGAGATCAATAGACGGATCGGTGCAGCATCTGCAGTGATGCGGTCGCTGTATCGGACCGTCTTGGTGAAGAGAGAGCTGCGTAGGGGGGCAAAGCTCTTGATTTGATCCTCACCTATGGTCATGAGATTTGGCTCATGACCGAAAGAACAAGATCGCAAGTACAAGCGGCTGAGATGAGTTTCCCCAGCAGGGTGGCTGGGCACTCCCTTAGAGATAGGGTGAGGAGCTTGGAGTTGAGCCGCTGCTCCTCCATGTCGAAAGGAGTCAGTTGAGGTGGCTCGGGCATCTTTTCCGGATACCCCCTGGATGCCTCGCTGGAGAGGTGTTCCGGGCGAGGCCCCGGGGAAGACCCAGAACACGCTGGAGGGACTACATCTCTCGGCTGGCTTGGGAACGCCTTGGGGTTCCCCCTAAGGAGCTGGGAGAGGTGTGTGTGGATCGGGAGGTCTGGGCGGCTTTGCTTGAGCTGCTGTCCCCGCGACCCGAAATCTGCTTCCTTGGATCTGTGGAGTTTCGCGGAGGAAAAATGCCACTCAAAGCGTAGCTGTTACGACAGTTGTCGTAAAGCGGGACTGGTTGGTTGCTGTGGCGACGCTGTGTAGCTCCTGTGCAACGCTTAAGCTAAACTTAGCATGTGGACATCCCAAACTTTTAGAGCTTTCAAGTTTTTAAAAGAAGATTTGTGCAACATGTCTGTGTCACGGACCGACGTCACACAGAGAGAAGATGGCGAGAAAGACTGTTTGAAAAAAGGACAAGAATCCGTGGAATTGTCGCTGGCTTCATCAGCACATCTGGAAGATAAAAGAAACGGGAAAAGTGAACTGTGCCCCCTCAGGAAAACACGGTAAGAATTTTTCTCTCCCTGGAAAATAAACATTCTGCTGTTCAAACAGGATTTTAGACAAGATTATGTGACTTTTTTCATTAATCTAGACTTTCTTTCATTGTTAAAAAAAAGACATTGTGGCTTTGAATGGATTTAGGCTGCATGAATTTACACAAGAGTATAAGTGACTTTTTACTATAAGGTATGTTATTGATATTTTACCCTGATTTTCCAAATATTCTACAAGCTTTAGCTGTGGTTTTTGAAATACTTTAACAGTGTTTTCAGTCTTCATAAATTTCATGTATTTTAATTGTTTTGAGTTAATGCATAAGGTAATTACGGTAATACGCCGCCACAGGAAAAACACCTCCGTTGGAAGCCTTAAGGACAAGTTGGAACATGTCCAGCTGTTAAACAATTTCTCAGATACTCACTCCACTGAAAGCCATCAAAAGCCGCCTGGATTTTACAAATGGTTATCAACACGGAGGTGTTTTTCCTGTGGCGGAGCGTTGCGGCGGCTGCGAGCCGACGCTGCAATCCGCCTGCACGTCTTTCATTAAAAAAAATCTTTAACAGTGGAATATCCGGATAAAATGCTGAAACCAACTTCTTCTGAAACGTCTGTTCTCTCATGATGTCCTGGATCAATAGAGCCTGAAATGTGGAGGTTTTCAGCTTGAAACAGGCTGACGACGGCGCCTGGGAGCACTGCGTGATGTCCCGCTCCGTGGGAAGTCCTTAAAGCGACAGTATCACCTCAAAATCTCTCATCAGCCGTTAAAATTTTCACCGAAAACCAGCTGAATTTTTCGAACCGTGTCCACTTCGATGTGCCTCACAGGTTTAGAAAAAATTTTGATCAAACAAAGCGCCAGTCTCTCTGCAACTTCTCAAAGGAATTCTGACAAGGGGCTGGACAACTCCTCCCACAAGGCGTGCTCACAGGCGAATGACGTCACCGACAGGCGTGGAAAAACTCACGCATGCGCACAAGGGTTCAAGCATGTCTGACGTAAAAACATATGAATGAAATCCATATAGTTTTTGAAAAAATTAAAAGGACCTATACTTTATTGACAGACCTCGTAGGTTGAAGAGGATTTGCAAATCATTGTATTCTGTTTTTATTTACATTTTACACAATGTCCCAACTTCATTGGAATTGGAGTTGTAAGACTGAGTTAAATTTTGCCTGTGACTTTTCAAGTTTAAAGAAATAAGCTGTCATTTGTTCATTTTTGTCATGATCTTATAAAAGCGCCTTCAGCTTTGACTTTGTATATGAGGTCTGTGAGGAAAAAAAAACCTTTTTATTTTTTTTTTTTAAACTATATGGATTTGAATCACGTGCGATTACATCAGACAAGCTTGAACCCTCGTGCGCATGCGTGAGTTTTTCCACGCCTGTCGGTTGCGTCATTCGCCTGTGAGCACTCCTTATGGGAGGAGTGGTCCAGCCCCCTCGTTGGATTTTCATTGTCAGGAAATGGCGGAATGATTTGGGCTTTTTTTCCATCAGAATTTTTTCAGAAACTGTTAGAGACAAGCAGCTGGAAACCATTCGAAAAAATTTTAATGGCTTTCGGTGAAAATGTTACGGGCTTGGTAGAGAATAAAGAGTGTTACTGTCGCTTTAAGGAAGGCCCAGAGCAGCTGGTGGTGCTCCGCGCTCCGAAGCCGCCATCGACAGGATGAACGACCATTTAATCTCTGAACGGATGGCTGTATGGATCTGGGACCATCGTGTGCAATTTCTCTGGTTATCACAAGAGCTGGACATCAACCATTTTCCGGCAGATTTCACTTTTAACAAGAGATTTTGTCATGGAAAGCCGAGCGGAGGCTTCGCGCATCACAATAGATTCGCTGCTGGAATGAGACAAAACCACGTCTGTGTTGGTCTCTCAGGACGGCTTTGAGATGGCTTTCAGACGGCTTCTGGTTGCTTTTCTGTCGTGTGAATATCCGAGAAATTGAGCTTGAGCTGGACATGTCCCAACATGTCCTGTGAGGCTTCATCACGGCGTTGCTTTGCGCCGAGCGGTGGAGCCGCTCCTCTTTCCATGACAAAAACTCCTGTAACAGTGGAATGTGCCGTTCATTTCTAAACTGGACGTGGTCTTGATCATGTATGTCATCTGACTCGCACAGGAATTGTGAAAAGACGTGGACATAAGCACTTTTTCTGCACATTAAGACAGACGTGCGGAGGAGTTGCGCGTCGCGGTGGAGCCACTCAGCGCAAAGCAACGCCGTGATGAAGCCTAACAGGACATGTTGGGGCATGTCCAGCTCAAGCTCAATTTCTCAGATATTCACACGACAGAAAAGCAACCAGAAGCCGGCTGAAAGCCATCTCAAAGCCGTCCTGAGAGACCAACACAGAGGTGGTTTTGTCCCACGCCATGAGCGGCACGGTGGCGCATTCATCCGCTTCTTTTTCCATGAAAAAAACTACTGTAACAGTGGAATGTGCCGAAAAAGTGCTGATGTCCACGCCTTCTGCCTTTTTGTGAAAGTCAGATGAGGTCCCGGATCAACAAAGCCTTCTCGTTGGAAATGATCTGGTTGTTTCAGCGGGGTGTGAGCATGTCAATCGGCGCAGCAGTTGTGGGCCGTCCTTAAAGCATCATTAACACTCCGTAATCTGTTTAATCCCCATAAAATCGTCCCTGAAAGCCATATTAACTTTTTGAACGATGTCCACCTGGAGGTCTCTCACAGTTTCTGGAAAAAAAATTGATGCAGCAAAGCTCCAAATTGTTCAGACATTTATTCGCAATAAAAATCCGACAAGAGGGTGGACCACACCTCACTCAAAGCCTGCTCACAAGCGAATGACACAACCGACAGGCGTGAAAAAACTCACGCATGCGCACGAAGGTTCAAGCTTGGCTGATGTAATCACACGTGATTCAAATCCATATGGTTTTTGCAAAAAAATAAAAAGTCCGATAAGGTCGGATACTTTTCTAATAGACCTTGTATATCATCAAATTTTTTCTGAAGTTCTGTTAATTTTAAATGCTCTTGTTCATTTGGGCTATCTGGAGGTAAACTGTTAGTGCCGTAATTTCAGATAGACAGTGGGAAAAAAAAACACTGGAGTATTTTAATCTTTTCAATAGAAAAATGTTGACTGTGTTGGGCTCCTCTAAGACGCGACGTTCTGATTGGCTGATGTGTCTGAGCCAATCACTGTGCTGCTTGGACGGAGGTGACAGTCTGCTCGCTCATGTTTTCTGTTCTCCAACGTTTAAAATTAATCTTTTATTCTCGTCATTTGTCCGAGTCCGTGAACCGGAGCATTTCAGCAGGTAACACACTTTATTTGACATGAGCAAAGGACGCTAATAGATGCTTAGGACTCATTAACAGACGACTTTAGCAGGACGTTAGCAGCAGAGCTAGTTTGGAGCTGGTTAGCATAGCAGCTAAACAGATCAGAGTTAACTTTATTTCTGTTTTCTAAATGTATGAACTGTTTCTAATATGTTCACTGCAGTGGCTCGTGGCCGTAAAGTCAGCAGTAAAACGCGCTTTAAAGAAAACTCCTTTCATCGTTCACAGAGACGCGCGCCCTCGATAGACAATGCACGATTGACGCGTGCAGAACCCTCTTGATATTCGGGAAGAACCGGAAAAAAAATCAGACTTAAGTGGGTGAAAAGGCTGCAGTGGTGGTGTCCAAGTGGTTTCGGTACGGAAGGTTCCCGGTTTAATTCCAGCCGCTGCCACATTTATCCATGTAATGTGGAGTTGCATCAGGAAGGGCATCCGGTGTAAAACGTGCCAAATCAACAAGCAGATCCACCTTGGATTTGCTGTGGTGACCCTGAGTGCAAACAAGGCAGCAGCCGAAGGGTCTTACTTACTTTTTACTTCCGGAGAGTTACAGTTACGTTTCACCGGCAGAATGGCAGGTGGAACACTTATATTGACGAGCGCGCGCTTGCATGGAGTTCCTGGCTTCTCCACTCCACAATGAGACAAAACTGAGATTTTCAGATTATTTTATTGTTTTCTGGATCATGGGACAATATCCCATGATCACCTGGGTCCCAGCTCTGATCCAGGTGCTCCGAGACTTTTTCTTGCAACACAAAGCAGCTCATTAACAGAGCTGCTTTGCGCAAAGCAGCTTGTTAACAACACAGACTGGATCGATGAGCCACAATAACTGATTACAGATGGCGCTGGAACCTGGCACCAAAGTCCAGTTTGACAAATGGGAGTTTTTTTCAACCACACCAGAAGGAATTCAATTATTTTTCAGATTTGGTTTTGTGAAGATGGATAATTTGAAAGGTGATATCACTGAAATGGACAGGTAAGACTATATATTTACTTCTTGTGTGAATGGTTTTAATTTTTAATAATGATGTATTGAAGAAGGAAAACAATATTTATTGTCATTTTTCAGATTTGAAATTGTTTCTAAGGAAAAAAAGTTTATCACCTCCACCCATGCCGAAATCTCCAGCATTATTTATTTATTTTATAATCAGTCTGACAACAGTGACAATATTGGCAGAGTTCAGAACACAGAATGGTGAACTTTTTCTTCGAAACTTTGTCATCTAAATAAGTCTCTAAACCATAAATGCTGTGTCCCACAGCTGCTTCAGAAACACCTTCAGACTGGATTAAAAAAAAAGTTCCACACTGAAAAAAAAAAGTCTGAAAACAGTTCGACTAATGCAGTGTTTACAATTGATTTGGGCTTGAATCAGCAGGTGCCGTTCTGGTGATGAGTCGCAACAATATGGCCACAGTTGAACGGGGCTGAAATAGAGTGCAGCCTTCAGACAGCTGTAGTTTGTCTTTCACCTGTGCACTTATCGACTTTTATTGTTCAGGATTTTTTAAAATATCAATATTTCATCATTTTTAGTGATTATTTGTGCACATTTTTTTCAAGTCTGAAACCACGTGATCGGATCCGATTTCCGATCACGTGGTTTCAGACTTGATCGAAATCGGACGTTGCATCCCGATCAGGAATCCGATATAGATTTTATCCTCATTATTTTGATCAGTGCTATTTCAAGCTCATTATTGCAGATTAATGGGCCTTTCACACATTGGAAGCATCAGGGGTGTCAAGAATCGGTCTAAAAAGCTTTATTTTCAATGAGATGTGTTGCTTTTTAGAGGCGTTGGAAGTGTCGCGTCAAAAGCCGAGCTAAAGCGACGCTTCTGACTGGAGCGCGCATTGCCGCTTATCTGCAGGCTGACGCGGTCAAAGTTTAACCCAGTCTTTTTTAAATTATATATTTATTTATTTTATTGAACAAAAGAAAAAAACACAAGTTCAACTCACGACTCTCTGAGCTGTGACATAGCTTCGCGCTGTCCAATAGGAACAACGCATCGGGCCAAAACATGGAAGACTAGTGGCAGAAACCACTGATCTGTACAAAACAGAAACGTGTCACAGGACTGCTCATTTATAGAGCAGTTTTCTGAAGAAAAATGCTTGGAAATGTTTTGTTTGTTGTTGTTTGTTACCTCAAAATTTCTGATTACTGTTTTAAAAAAAAGGTTAGAACACTTGTAATTAGGGATGTGAATCATACAACAACTTACGATTCAATTCGATTCCGATTCTTGGGGTGATGATTCGATTCAGAATCGATTTTCGATTCAAAGAGCTCCGAGAAATAGTTATTACTTAAAAAATGTTTATGTTTAAGAAAATGCAGCTTTACAAGGTTAATCAAGTGATTCTAGATGTAAATTTACTTATCTGCTTTGCTCGTTCGGAGTTGGCTGGCAGTTTAGTGAAGCGCTGGTCAGTAGTCAGCAGAGACCGCTGCTCCCCTCTTTTAGCTCCGAGTGATAGCATAGCATGTGGGCTTATGGATTTGAAGTGTTTCCAAAGTACTTGACTTTCATTTTGCAGATTTTGCACACAGCATGTCATGTCAAGCTCCTTCTTACGCAGCAAATAATAAAATTCAAAATGCGCCTAAACATTTGCCTTCAGCAAAGACGGTGCTGGCTGAATTAGCTCTTTGTCCGCCATGCTAAACTGCAGCCACTGAACTGTGCAGCGCACGAGTGTTTGAAGCACGCCGGACCCCCCCCTCCCTCGCGGGGACGCTGTAGTATAGAAGCCGTTGCCTGACAAACAGTACACGCAGTGAGTAAGCAAGATTATGTTTAAAAAATGCTTTTAAAAAAACGATTCTTGGACAATTTGGATCGATTCAGAATCGTAATAAATAAGAATCGCGATTCGGACATGAATTGAATTTTTTTTTCCCAACACCCCTACTTGTAATTAAAATAGCTAAATCAATAAATGGTTCTTTAGAAACCTTCCATCTGTAAATTAAAACCAGCTGTTATTTCAGATTAGATCATTTATGAGGTCTGTTAGAAAAGTATCAGACCTTTTTATTTTTTGCAAAAACTATATGGATTTGAATCATGTGCGCTTGCATCAGCCAAGCTTGAACCTTCGTGCGCATGTGTGAGTTTTTTCACGCCTGTCGGTTGCATCATTCGCCTGTGGGCAGGCTTTGAGTGAGCATTGGTCCACCCCTCTCGTCGGATTTTCATTGTCAGGAAAATGTCTGAACGGCTAGAGCAGCGCTGCATCAAGTTTTTCAAGAAACTGTGTGAGACAGCCAGGTGGAAACCATTCGGAATATTCAGATGGCTTTCGGTGAAAATCCTATGGGCATCACACAGATTAAGGAGCACTACAACCGGATTAAAGACGGCCCACAGTGGCTGAGGGCAGCGCGCTTCGAGCGGCCATCGACAGGCTGAAATGACCAGATCATTTCCAAAGTGAACGCTGTGTTGATCTGGGACATCATGTGACTACCAGAAAAATGGCAGAAAAGGTGGAGATCAGCCATTTTTCGTCAGATTCCACTGTTACAGGAGATTTTGTAATGAAAGACATGCGGAGGCATTTGCGCGTCGGGACGAAGCCGCAATGGCGTTAGGTCTTCCACCATTCAGAAGATTCAGACGGCTTTCGGTGGGTTTTTAGTTGATTGAGTATCCGAGAAATTGTGGAGAGCTGGGCATGTCACAACATGTCCCGTGAGACTTCCAACACAGACTTGATTTTGTTCTCCGCCATTGCGGCTTCGCCCGACACGCGAATGCCTCCGCACGTCTTTCATTACAAAATCTCCTGTAACAGTGGAATCTGACGAAAAATGGCTGATGTCCACCTTTTCTACCATTTCTCTGGTAGTCAGACGACGTCCCGGATCAACACAGCCTTCACTTTAGAAATGATCTGGTCACTTAGCCTGTCGATGGCCGCTTGAAGAGCGGCGCGCCCTCGGCCGCTGTGGGCCATCTTTAATCCGGTACCTGGCTATATCCGCCCGCTATGTGTGAACAAATGACGTCATAGCTCGCGAAGCCCAAGAACTGTCCGCAGAGGGGGGGAAAAAAAACTGTCCGCAGAGGAAAAAAATAAAAATGCGAGAAGTGTGTTTTGGTCCCAATATGGATATTCCCGATGATTTTCTCATGGATAGTACGACAATGAACAGCAGCTAAAGCAGCCAGTTTGATGAGGACGCACTGGCTAAATTGGACAGCAGCGCGCGCCAGCTAGCCAACACGACAAAAGTTAAGTGAGCCAACTTTTTTTGTACGCGTTATGTGTTGTGTATCTCAGTAAAAAGTGATAATAATGCAAATAACATGCTGTTGTCGTGCGGAATGCATTTTCTTAGTCCCTCCGTTCACGGCCAGTCGCCCGCAATGACAGATATTAAACTTATGTATTGTTATAAATATATCTACATGAAAGGTTTATCTTTGACCCGTTGTGTGACTGTCATGCCCAATTGAGCTGTGTTTGCACTTGTGATGGAGGGCTGTATGTGGGGTTAATCTACTGTCTCGCGTCGTTTCTTAGATCAGTTGTTCGTTTGGTTTTGTGGTATGCAGGAGATCTCTTGACCGAGGGTCTGTACGTTCAAATAATAATTAAAAAATACTGTCATTACTCTTTACTCTTACTTAGTCAGTCTCTTACAACGGTGTAGCCTAAATACACGAGCTTTCCAGGAGCGCACCCTATTCATTACCCACGCTCAGAGGCACATCCCCTCCGGTGCGCACTTTTTGGGGGGGGGGACCCCGCCCCCTGCGATAACCTCATCGCCCCCTTAATATTTTTTTTCTGGCGCTGGGCCTGATACAGACAATGAACTACAATCCACTAAAACGTTTTTTCCTCCCAAAATGAGACATCCTGCATTCTTTATGAATTGCATCCTGACGTGCAGCACAGCCAGCTGCAAGAGGTCACCTCAGATGTATGGAAAGACATTCATTCCAATAATCTCTGACATGAAATATTTTTGACAAAAAATACGGATTTTGTTTTTTTCGATTTATGTCCAGAGTTTAAGGATCCAGTGACCAATTTCATATTTATTTACTTTTAAGACTCAATAAAATGTTGTTGACATAGAAAACCTGTCAAGCCTTTTTTTTTTTTTTAGTACCTAGAAAATTCATAAGAGGTATCAATAAGGAAATCGATAAAGAATCAGATCGATAAACGGAATTGATAATGGTTTGGATATTGATAGAATCTTATCAATACCCATCCCTAGAGCTCAGCTGACGAGGACAGTCGAACACAGATTCTGTCCATTGAAAGGGAAAAAATTTCCATCAAAAACCTTCAGTATTAATCCAGAGTTTTTGCGTGAGAGTTGTTGATGAACACTCATCTTCAACCGCTTATCGGGTCACGGGCGTAACAGCTCCAGCAGGGGACCCCAGACTTCTCTTTCCCGAGCCACATTGACCCCCTCTGACTGGGGCATCCCGAGGCATTCTCAGGCCAGTGTGGAGAGAAAATCTCTCCACACTGGCCTGGGTCTTCCCTGGGGTCTCCTCCCAGATGGACATGCCTGGAACACCTTCCTAGGGGGGGCGCCCAGGGAGCATCCTTACCAGATGTCCATACCACCTCAGCTGGCTCCTTTCAACGTAAAGGAGCAGCGGCTCTACGCTGAGCTCCCCATGGATGACCAAGCTTCTCACCTCATCTCTAAAGCAGACAGCAGCCACCTTCCTAAGGAAGCCCATTTTACCACTTGTATCCGCGATCTAGTTTTTTCAGTCCTGACCCAACCCTCATGACCATAGGTGAGAGTAGGAACAAAGATTGACCAGTAGATCGATAGCTTCACCTTTTGGCTCAGCTCCCTTTTCATCACAACAGTACGGTAGAGTGAATGCAATATCACCCCTGCTGCGCCAATTCACCGGCCAGTCTCATGCTCCATTGTCTCCTCACTCATGAAAAAGACCTTGAGGTACTTGAACTCCTTCACTTGGGGTAAGACTGCATTCCCTACCCGCTGTACGCAATCCATCTGTTTCCTACTGAGAACCATGGCCTCGCATTTAGAGGTGCTGATCCTCATCCCAGCCGGTTCCCACTCGGCTGTGAACCAATCCAGTGAGTGTTGGAGGTTACAGACTGATGAAGCCAACAGGACCACATCATCTGCAAAAAGCAGTGATGCGGCCCTGAGCCCACCAAACTGGAAACCCTCCTCCCCCCGACAACGCCTCTATATCCTGTCCATGAAAATCACAAACAGGATTAGTGACAAGGCGCAGCTCTGGCGGAGGCCAACCCCCACTGGAAATGAGTCTGACTTACTCCCGAGCACCCGAACACAGTTCTCACTTTGTGAGTACAGAGAAGTGACCCCTTCACTCCATGCTCCCACAGCAGTTCCCACAGTATCTCCCAGCGTACCCGATCAGACGCCTTCTCCAAGTCCACAGAACACATGTAGACTGGATGTGCATACTCCTAGGCACCCTCCAGGATCCTTGTGAGAGTGAAGAGCTTGTCCGTTGTTCCACAACTGGGATGGAACCCGCATTGTTCCTCTTCAGAGGTTCGACTATCGGTCGAACCCTTCTTTCCAGCAGTCTGGAGTAGACTTGACTAGGGAGGCTGAGTAGTGTGATGCCTGTGTTATTGGCACACACTCTCTGGTCCCCTTTTTTAAAGTAGACCTTCATTGAAATAAATGTGGTCAGATTTCAGAAAGAAATAGCTGATATGTATTTATAAGACCCTTGTGAATGCAGTAAAGTAAATCTGTAAGCCCAAATTTGTAATTCAGCGGAGAAATCTTCGTTTAGAAATGACAAAATTGCAGCTAAAATTTAGCCCTCCGTGAAAACAGTTTGTACATCCAGATCATTTCCTGACGTGAGGGACAAGACGACACGCTCGCGCCTTCAATCCGTTCCCGCATTGAAATTGATTTTATCTTAGTAATGTTACTGTTACACATCCTGGTTTCAACATTCAAAAGTAAGCTGCAATGAATGCGAGATACAGCTCTGCATGCTCAGATCAGCGGCGGCATCGACAGCGGGCGGCGTTCTTCCCCGACACCTCGCTCTCTGCCTCCGATGCGCTTACGGAGTGCATGCGCTCATTAAATTCCACCGCGTGCCACTCACACCCCCGTGTCTGCTGTGCAGCCGCAGACACGGCTCTGTCTACTGAATGGAGGTGCAGCCAACTTGGCAAAAGTCCAGAGACTGAGGTTTATATCTTTTTAATGACTTGGATTCTTTGCGAGTCCCGTCTCCGTACCCCGCGATGGTAACACCGGAGGCGAAAGACAGTAGATTTTCAATGCAACACCACTCAATCAAACGGTCGTATGGAAAAGTCCCCAAAAATAATTTTCAAGCACAAATAAAAGAAATGTGTACACACCAAGCGTACCGCAAGACAATATGAAGTTTTAAAAAAGTAGATCCTTCCGTATAAGACAAGAAAAAGGTGCAGATGCAACCTGACGTATATCCACAAATTACAGTTGGCACGTGCAATGCATGCTGGGATAGGGTCTTCTCTCTAACGTCTTTGCAGCGTCCCGGATGTGATGACAGTTTTGCGGAGGGCTAATTTTAGCTGTAAATTTGTCATTTTTAAATGAAGATTTCTCCGTTGAATGACAGATCTGGGCTTGCAGATTTACTTTACTACATTCAGAAGGATCTTATGTGTAAATATGTCATTTTTTGGTCCAAAGATCTGACTGCATTTATTTCAGTGCAGGTCTACTTTAAATATGGGGACCACCACCCCAGTTTGCCACTCTCTAGGCACTGTCCCACACCTCAGCACAATGTTGAAGAGACGTGTCATCCAAGACAGTCCCTCCACTCCCAGAGCCTTCAGCGTTTTTGGACAGATCTCATCAACCACCAAGGCCTTGCCACTGCAGAGTTGTTTGATTACCTCAGTGACTTCCACCAGGGATATTGATGATAATCCTCCATCAGCTTCCAACTCGGCCCCTACTATACATTGTCCTTGACACGCCTACTTGCTCCTGCCCCCTTCTCAACCGGGGCTCTCTCCATCCTCTCACATCACCATTACTGCTGAGGATGTGAGAAGAGAATTTAATTACCTGTGTTCAGAAAAGGCTGCGGGTCCTGATGGCCTCAGTCCTAGAGTTCTGAAGGGATGTGCTATCCAGCTGTGTGGGACTTTCCAGCGCATCTTCAACTTAAGCCTGAGCCAGATGGTTGTTCCTGAGCAGTGGAAAACCTCATGCCTGGTTCCTGTGACCAAGAAGAAGAAGAACTCCAACAGACTTTGTGACTACAGACCTGTGGCCCTGACATCACATGTTATGAAGTCAGTTGAGAGGCTCCTGAGGCACCTCTGCACAGTCACTGAATCGTCACTGGACCCCCTGCAGTTTGTATACCAGCCCAACAGGGGAGTGGAGGATGCCATCATCTCCATGCTGCACAGAGCTTATTCTCACCTGGAGGAAGCAGGCAGCACTGTGAGAGTCATGTTCTTTGACTTCTCCAGTGCTTTCAAAACCATCTGGCCTGACCTGCTCAGCGATGAGCTACGTGACATGAAGGTTGAGGCTCCATTGGTGGCCTGGGTCACCACCTACCTCAGAGGGCGCCCACAGTATGTGAGGCTTCAAGATATTATGTCCGACACCATCATGAGCAGCACAGGGGCACGACAGGGGACGGTTCTGTCTCCCTTCCTGTTCCCACTCTACACCTCAGAATTCAGGTTCTGGTCTCAGTCCTGCTACCTGCAGATGTTTTTGCATGACTCTGTCATTGTGGGCTGCATCGGCAGTGACCAGGAGGCTGAGTACAGGGGCGTGGTGGACAGGTTTGTGGTGTGGTGTGGACGTGACCACCTGCAGCTCAACATATCTAAGATGATTGAGCTCGTGGTGGACTTCAGAAGATGAAAGACTTGTCCAAACCCACTTACCATTAATGAAGTAATCCAAAAAAAGTACTTTCGCCTTTTAAAACATCATCAATAGTCCAGGGCTCTCCCTACTCAGCAATGGCACAATGTCGCTGCGGCAAAGTCTTGACATTTTGCTGAAATGGCGATGAGCTGTGTCTTTCTGTTTTGTTTTATTAACCCTCTGGGGTCCGAGGGCATTTTTTTGGACAGTTCACTCGCCTGGCATAAATGGTTTATGATTGCTATTAACAACTCTCCCTGCATCCCACAATCAAGTTTTATGTCTTTTTTTTTCAGGACAACCTGTGCTTTCAGAATATATATGTTTTTGTTGTGTTTTATAAGTGTAATAAAGGTTTACAATCAAAAATAGGCAAGGAAAAAATAAAGCTGGCTCGAAAGTCCGGAGTTAACTTTTCAGCAAAAAAAGCTTGGTCTTAGCCGTCGTATACGACGGCGTCGGCCCCAGAGGGTTAACAATTTTTAAGTTTTTTTTTGTTGTTGTTGTTGTTGTTGTTTTGCTTTTTTTATGTTGGTGGACTGGGTCCCTGCGTGATTTTTTTTTTTATTTTTTTTTTATTCCTCTTTCTTTACGATTCAGCAGATGTATTTCAGCTGGAGGTTGAACATGCAAGCCTCAACGTCAGATTTTTATTTATTTTATTTAAGTTACAGTGTTTGTGAAGCGCTGTGTGTTGGCCAAAAAAGTGAAAATTTAAAATCAAAACACTGTGTGGCTCTGAGCAGAACACAAAAGAAAGAGTGGACTTGTGCTGAGAGGATCTTCTTTCAGAAACTGTTTGTCAGTGTGGCTGTGAACAGAGCTGTAGCTGTGTGAGGGGCTCCCCTCAGACCGGGCAGAGAGACGGCCGCCGGACGAATAGTCACTCCCCATGTAGAGCGGACCGTGTGTGTTTTAAAAATAGACACTGCTTCACTTTGCAGTAGGTCTATTTCAGATTATCTGTGTGGACTTTTTCTTAACTCATTCAGTGCCAAAGATGCTTAAACGCGTCTTTTCAGATAGTAGCGCTCAGTGCCAAAGACACGTTATCGCGTCAATTACACTTTTTTATGGGGGGGTAATCACCTGATCTAGCTTGTGTAGAAAAATTAGAGTTATAATCACAAGGGAACCCATTCTGTGGGTGGTAACAGTGTGAGTGTGGACCGGAGCGTGGCTCGCTCTCCACCCTTTGAGGACGTCTTACGGTTGTACCGCTCCTACTCCAACTGGTTTCCACCTCGCTGTCGCCCAGTGTCTGTCAAACTGTGATGCAGTCGCGCTGCTACAGTAGTTCGTTTTTTTTCCTTGGAATGAAAAAATGCCGAGCGCACGACACACAAGCAAATGACGCAATCGCCAGGCTCATGCAAGCACACGCGATTCAAATCCATCAGGTTTATGGAAAAAATAAAAAGGTCCGACGCGCGGGAGCCAGAGGGAAAAGGCCCGAGAGGAGAGACAGACGGAGGCCCTCCCCTGGCGTGTTTTTTTTTTGTTTGTTTTTTTGTTTTGTTTTTTTGTTTTTTGGTGTATTATACAATAGGATCACTTTTCACAATGCTTGAGATGTCACTGAAGCAAAAACAATTATAATCAAACACATTTTCTGCGTGAAATGCTGCTTGTCACAAAAAGCCAATTGTCTCAGCTTTTTGTCTGAAATCATCATTTTTAGTGATAACCACCCATGTTCTGCAGACAATAAGGAATGGAAAGAGGTACAAACAAACTGCTTTTTCTGATGATAAAGGAAAGTCTGAAGTTTCTTTTGGTATGTTTGTTGTTGACATGGTCATAGAACTCCATTTTCTATGGGTCTTGAAAAAAACACTCAAATGCTGAAAAAATCCTGGCACTGGGACGTGCTGAACTTTGAAAATAGCTGGCACTGAATGAATTAAAATGCTATTTTTTACTGTGTCTTGTTGGAAAGGTGTAGCTATCGTTACTAATTTGATTAGCTCTTATGCTCTAGTCTTCTTCTGTTTTATTTCTGGGGATGTTACAGCGCCACACACTGGCCTGGCATATGTACCACAAGGTTCGTGGCACATTTGTACTTTTTTTACAAATAAGGTGACAGTGATCAAACTTAAACACGTACCAAGCATTTCTTCAACTGGACTGAACCTCTGAGTTGTGTGAAAGCATCATCTGGGTCAAGATCAAGAATGTGAAAAAAAAAAAATCTAAACCAAGGAGACTTGATGTTTATTGTTTGTTTGTTTGTTTTTTTTGCCTTCTTGCTCTCGGCCGAGACGGTCGCATTTTTCTCTTCTCCCTCCCTCCTTATCTTTCCTGCTTCTGTGGCTTGTTGTCTGTGAGGCTGCCAGCTTTGCTCTTCTGGAAACGGCAAAAATGGATCTGTTAAAGTGGTCTCTGAACGCAATTGACACTATTTTTTCTACAAGACACTCGGGAGCGGAGGACCCGACCTGTCCTACCGGGACACATGTGATGGGTTACGTGATGGACAGTTAGAGGAAGTGGCAAGTCATGCCTGTACACGCTGTCTGTGGAGGATGTCGAAGATGTGTATATATTTGGCACGGTGGTGACCGGGTTCCTGCTGTGTGGAGCGGGCATAGCGCTGGTTTACCGGAAAATTAAGAAGGTGGAAGTGGCAATAATTGGCCCGTCCAGGCTGCTCCACATGATTGATTCGATTGGAAGGGCAGTGTCAGCTCAGTCGGCGGGTGTTAACTGCACGTTGGAAACCATCTCGGGAAGAATGGCTGCACTGGAAAACCGCATTGATCATCAGTAATGACCACATCTCCTCTCCTAATTCAGATGTATTGAAAGCCACTCTGTCTCAGACTGTGGAATCTTTCAGGCGTCTGCTAATCTGGATATTCATTCGGCTTCCCAAGCACAGCTGCACTTCAAGGCCGCTGTGATAAAAACCTCCTGAAAGAAGAACAACACTTATGCCTCACTCCCTGGTCTCTCCCCCGCCCTCAGCTTCTCCAGCTCTGACGTTGACTGTGGACAGTGGACTGTTCAGGGCTGGGCCCCTCCTCCCTCCAGAATGGACAGACAAGGCCGTTGATGGCGCCTAAAGGCTGCCTCCGGACTGTTCTGTCTGATAACTGGGCTCTTACAAATCTCGGTCATCGTCTCTCATCTTGTTGTTGTGTGTGATCATTGTTTATTGTGCTGATGGGTTTTTTTCCTGCATTGCTGCTGTGTGATTCAACGCAGCAGCTATGAAGGTTTTTCTTTCCCAAGTTTTACCTTGTGTGTGTTTTTTATATGTGTTCATGTACCGGGCCGGCTTATGTGTGTTGTGTGTTATGTGTGTCGTCTGTTGTCATGAGGCCGGTCATGGTTTGCTCAGCCCTGCTGTTGACCTAAGGCAGGGATGTACATCTGGAGCTGGTCCCCGGGCGCCTAAAGGCAACTTCTGCTCCTAACTGGCAATTAGGATGGGTTAAATGCAGTAGACACATTTCATTGTGCAGGGAACATGTTCCTTTGTGCATATGACAATAAAATTCTTTTGAATCTTCTTTTTTTTTTTAATGTGTTATTCCACAGTATCAGTTCCATCAGTGCAGTAACTTCATGGTGACAGTGCTGCTGGTTTGTCTTCACTCTGACAAATGTTGTTGTTCATATTATTTGCTTCCTTGCAGACATGTTGCAGCA
Organism: Thalassophryne amazonica; assembly: GCF_902500255.1. Taxonomy (NCBI): domain Eukaryota; kingdom Metazoa; phylum Chordata; class Actinopteri; order Batrachoidiformes; family Batrachoididae; genus Thalassophryne; species Thalassophryne amazonica. The sequence continues at coordinate 581,216 of NC_047120.1, read as the reverse complement.
GTTGGTGATTAAAGAAGAAATGCTCCCTGAACAACAGGAGTTGAATCTGAGTGTCGACCAGAAGGACATTAAACAGGAACAAGAGGAAGACTGGTCAAGTAACGAGGGACAGCAGCTTCACTGGCTGGACACTGAGAAGACCAAGTTCGGTTTTGCTCATGTCCCTGTGAAGACTGAAAATGATGATGAAATACCACAGTCATCACAGGTTCTTCAAAACTCAGGTATGAATTGATCAAAACTCTGTGAAACGTCTGTTGGTGGGAGCAGATGTTCCACTGCTATGAAATTATTTAATTACTCTGAATATGGAAAAGGAATTCTCCCGACCACATACAGGAAAAATTGACCCAGGATGCATTGCGTCAACATTTGAGGCCTCATGTACAAAGACTTGTGTGGATTTTCTACTGAAACATGTACTCCAAAAACCCAGAAACTGGCATAATCACAAAAATATCCAGATGTATCAAAATGTGCGTATGCATGAATTCAAGCACGTTCCCTTTTCACACCCCTAAAAATGTGCAAATGCATGTAAATTGGCCCTGCGAGCTGGGAATCCCCTGTCCATCAGATCGGTCAACATGAACACAGAAAAGAACGTACACAGAGTGGAGCTTCAGATGACACACAGGGATAGTTTATTTTTGTACAATGTCAAATGAAATAAACGTGAACTGGTAAAAAAGTTAGTGGGAGCATGTGTGAGTGTGTGTGATGCCACTGTGAGCTCAGAGTAGCGCACACACTCAAGTATTAAAAAAATGAGGTACGCCGACTGACAGTGTGACATTCGCAAGATTTCATTTGTTTATTGACAAATACTGAACACAGGGAGACAATCAGGGGCCTGTTAAGCTCAGCAGCTCTAGTTTCACCATCAAGAAAAAGAAAAGACATGAATAATAAAAGCATATTTGAATGCCCACATGCCCAAATGTGCCTGCACTGGTTTTCATTCAGACCAATTAAACAAATAGACTATTTCCTCACTAAACAGCCACCCGTTGTGCACCATGCCAGCTTCTAGCCTATTCCCAACCCAACGCATTTTTGCATCATGTGTGATTTGAACATTGATGGAATGAAAAAGTTTCCTTTTAACAAAAACAAATTCATCGTGTGGTGGCGCATTTATAGCAATATGTGAGCAGTCAATAGCTCAGTTTACATGAGGGAAACCGTCTCTCGCTGCAAATTGTGCTTTAAATGTTTAATTTGGATGATTGTGTCAGTTCAGCTTCAGTTTATTTCATTTATATAGTGCCAAATCACAACAAAGTTACCTCAAGGCACTTCACACAAGTAAGGTCTAACCTTACCAACCCCTAGAGCAAGAACACAGGTGACAGTGGTATGGAAAAACTCCCTCTGGTGATAATGAGGAAGAAACCTCAAGCAGACCAGACTCAAAGGTTTAACCCTCTGCTTGGGCCATGCTACCGACACATTTTACAATACCAGTATACAGGAAATTTTGGGATTCCATGCTGGTGCACAGGATGGGAGGCCTGCAGAAGAAGACACCCCTCCCATCTCTGACAAACTGACCTCTGCTCCTACTGGCAAATAGGATGGGTTAAATGCAGTAGCCACATTTCATTGTGCAGGAAAGTTCTTCTGTTCTGTGCATATGACAATAAAATTTCCTTGATCCTTGAACACCTGTGAAAATCAATGTTAATATTTGGTACAGTAGCCTTTGTTTGCAATTACAGAGGTCAAATGTTTCCTGTAGTTCACCAGGTTTTCACACACTGCAGCAGGGATTTTGGTCCACTCCTCCATACAGATCTTCTCTCGATCTTTCAGGTTTGGAGTTTCAGCTCCCTCCAAAGATTTTCTATTGAGTTCAGGTCTGGAGACTGGCCAGGCCACTCCAGGACCTTCAAATGCTTCTTATGGAGCCCCTCCTTAGTTGCCCTGGCTCTGTGTTTGGGGTCATTGTCATGCTGGAAGACCCAGCCATGACCCATCTTCAGTGCATTCTGAGGGAAGGAGGTTGTTTGCCAAAATCTCACAATACATGACCCCGTCCATCCTCTCTTCAATACGGTTCAGTCGTCCTGTCCCCTTTGCAGAAGAGCACCCCCAGAGTATGATGTTTCCACCCCCATGCTTCACGGTTGGGATGGTTTTCTTGGGATTGTTCTCATCCTCTAAACATGGTAAGTGGAGTTGATTCCAAAAAGCTCTATTCTGGTCTCATCTGACCACATGACCTTCTCCCATGCCCTCTCTGGATCATTCAGATGGTCACTGGTGAACTTCAAACGGGCCTGGACATGTGCTGGCTTGAGCAGGGAGACCTTGCTGCCCTGCAGGATTTAAAGCCATGACAGCGTCATGTGTTACTAATGTAATCTTTGTGACTGTGGTCCCAGCTCTTTTCAGGTCATTGACCAGGTCCTCCTGTATAGTTCTGAGCTTTCTCAGAATCATCCTTACCCCAAAGTGAGATCTTGCATGGAATCCCAGACCAAGGGAGATTGCCAGTCATCTTGTGTTTCTTCCACTTTCTAATAAATAATCATAACAGTTGTTGTCTTCTCCCAAGCTGCTTACCTGTTGTCCTGTAGTCCATCCCAGCCTTGTGCTGGTCTACAGTTTTGTCCCTGGTGTCCTTAGACAGCTCTTTGGTCTTGGCTATGGTGGACAGGTTGGAGTGTGATTGATTGAGTGTGTCAACAGGTGTCTTTTATACAGGTAAGAAGTTCAAACAGGTGCAATTAATACAGGTAAAGAATGCATAATAAGAGGGCTTCTTAAAGAAAAATGAACAGGTCTGTGTGAGCCAGAATTCTTGCTGGTTGGTAGGGGATCAAATACTTATTTGCAGCAGTAACATACAAATAAATTATTAAAAAATCATACATTGTGATTTCCGGATTTTTTTTTGATTATGTCTCTCACAGTGGACATGCACCTAAGATGAAAATTTCAGACCCCTCCATGATTTCTAAGTGGGAGAACTTGCAAAATTGCAGGTTGTTCAAATACTTATTTTCCTCACTGTACATCTCATTAAACCCTAAACCTCGTATAGCCAGAACTCCTTGATGTAATGGTGCTCTATCACTGAACTGACTAAACCTCTATGTTCTTATGTCTGATTACATCAGACATGCTTGAACCCTCGTTGGCATGCAAGAGTTTTTTCACGCTTGTCGGTTACGTCATTCGCCTGTGGGCAGTCTTTGAGTGAGGAGTCGCCCACCCTCTCGTCGATTTTTTCATTGTTTAGGAATGGCTCAGAGACTGCTGCTTTGTTTGATCAAAATTTTTTCAAAACTGTAAGGCACAACTGAGTGGACACCATTCGATAAATGCAGCTGGTTTTCTGTAAAAATTTTAACGGGTGATGAGAGATTTTGGTCTGGTAGTGTCGCTTTAAGGACGGCCCACGGCGCCTGACGGCGATCTGCGCGTCGAGGCAGCAGCGTCTCGTCGTTTCAAGTTGAAAACGTCCACATTTCAGGCTCTGTTCACCCAGGTCGTCGTCAGAGAACAGAGAACTTTCAGAAGAAGTCGGAGTTTATTCGGACATTCCATTGTTAACGGACATTTTGTAATGAAAGAACGTGCGGGCAGAGTCGCATGTCGGGCCGGACCCGACCGCGGGGGGTCGCGACAGGAAAAACACCTCCATTGGAAACCTTAACGGACAAGTTGGAACATGCCCAAGCTGTTAAACAATTTCTCAGTTACTCACTTGTTGAAAGCCATCAAAAGCCGCCTGAATTTTACAAATGGTTTTCAACACGGAGATGTTTTTCCTGTCGCGGCACACACAGATTCACCGAGTCGTCACGGAAAAGACTCGGCGAATTTGCGCGCACGTCTTTCATTAAAAAATGTCCTTAAACAGTGGAATGTCCGCATAAAGTCCTCATGCTGGCCTCTTCTGAATCTTCTCTGTTCTCTCACGACGTCCTGGGTGAATTAAGCCTTAAATTAGGATGTTTTCAGGTCGAAACAAGCCAACGACGGCGCCTGGAAGCGCTGCGCGACGTCCCGCTCCGTGGGAAGTCCTTACAGCGACAGAAACACCCCATAATCTCTCATCAGCCGTTAAACTTTTCACCGAAAACCAGCTTAATTTCTCGAATAGTGTCCACTCGGATATTACTCACAGGTCCAGAAAAATTTTTGATAAAGCAACGTGCGCCGTCTCGAGCAGCGTGTGAAACAAAGGAATCCAGCCGAGAGGGCTGGACCACATCTCACTCAAGGCCTGCCCACAGGGAAATGACGTCACCGACACGCGTGAAAAAACTCACGCATGCACACGAGGGTTCAAGCATGATTGGTGTAATCGCACATCATTCAAATCCATATAGTTAAAAAAAAATAATAAGTGTCGGTTTCTTATCTAATAGACCTCGTATATATTATGCAAAGCAACCAAGATAACTGAAACTTTGGGGAAGGTCCAGCAAAATTTGCTGGACCTAAATTCTGGGTCTTTTAGTGAAGTTTAGGGCTAGTGGCCGGCGATCACCTTAGTATTTCTTGTTGTTTAATGCTGACAAATTATACAGTTTTTTTTGTCTTTCTGATGCCTGATTCTGTTTTTTCTCTCTAAGGTGCAGCTCCATCCAGAGATTGGAGTTGTATTCGTGTTGGCGATCCTCCTGTCCCATGTGCCAATACCTTTTCTTGTATATTTGTCCGTGAATTGTTATGTGAATTTATGTCTGTATCGTGGCCCAAGCAGAGGGTCACCCCTTTGAGTCTGGTCTGCTTGAGGTTTCTTCCTCAGAGGGAGTTTTTCCTTACCGCTGTTGCTTTGGGGGTTGGCAAGGTTACACCTTACCTGTGCGAAGCGCTTTGAGGCAACTCTGTTGTGATTTGGCGCTATATAAAAGAAAATAAATTGAAAATAAATTGAACCCTTGTGGGATTTATTACAATATGGCTTCTGGGTTTTTTTGGTGGGGGGGTCACCCTGTATGTATGTATGTGTGTGTGTGTGTGTGTATGTATATATGTGTGTATGTATATATATATATGTATATATATATATGTATATATACTCAACAAAAATATAAATGCAACACTTTTCGTTTTGCTCCCATTTTGTATGAGATGAGCTCAAAGATCTAAAACTTTTTCCACATACACAATATCACCATTTCCCTCAAATATTGTTCACAAACCAGTCTAAATCTGATAGTGAGCACTTCTCCTTTGCTGAGATAATCCATCCCACCTCACAGGTGTGCCATACCAAGATGCTGATTAGACACCATATTTAGTGCACAGGTGTGCCTTAGACTGCCCACAATAAAAGGCCACTCTGAAAGGTGCAGTTTTGTTTTATTGGGGGGGATACCAGTCAGTATCTGGTGTGACCACCATTTGCCTCATGCAGTGCAACACATCTCCTTCGCATCATCCGTGAAGAGAACACCTCTCCAACGTGCCAAACGCCAGCGAATGTGAGCATTTGCCCACTCAAGTCGGTTATGACGACAAACTGGAGTCAGGTCGAGACCCCGATGAGGACGACGAGCATGCAGATGAGCTTCCCTGAGACGGTTTCTGACAGTTTGTGCAGAAATTCTTTGGTTATGCAAACCGATTGTTTCAGCAGCTGTCCGAGTGGCTGGTCTCAGACGATCTTGGAGGTGAACATGCTGGATATGGAGGTCCTGGGCTGGTGTGGTTACACGTGGTCTGCGGTTGTGAGGCTGGTTGGATGTACTGCCAAATTCTCTGAAACGCCTTTGGAGACGGCTTATGGTAGAGACATGAACATTCAATACACGAGCAACAGCTCTGGTTGACATTCCTGCTGTCAGCATGCCAATTGCACGCTCCCTCAAATCTTGCGACATCTGTGGCATTGTGCTGTGTGATAAAACTGCACCTTTCAGAGTGGCCTTTTATTGTTGGCAGTCTAAGGCACACCTGTGCACTAATCATGGTGTCTAATCAGCGTCTTGGTATGGCACACGTGTGAGGTGGGATGGATTATCTCGGCAAAGGAGAAGTGCTCACTATCACAGATTTAGACTGGTTTGTGAACAAAATTTGAGGGAAATGGTGATATTGTGTATGTGGAAAAAGTTTTAGATCTTTGAGTTCATCTCATACAAAATGGGAGCAAAACCAAAAGTGTTGCGTTTATATTTTTGTTGAGTGTATATGTGTATATATATATATGTATATATATATATATGTTTATATGTGTGTGTATATATGTATATATATATGTGTGTATATATATACGAGGTCTGCGAGAAAAATAACGTACCTTTTTATTTTTTTCAAAAACTATATGGATTTGAATCACGTGCGATTACATCAGCCAACCTTGAACCCTCGTGCGCATGCGTGAGTTTTTTCACGCATGTCGGTTACGTCATTCGCCTGTGGGCAGGCTTTGAGTGAGGAGTGGTCCACCCCTCCTGTCGGAATTCCTTTGTCTAACACCTTCTTGAGAGACTGGCGCTTTGCTTTATCAAAATTTTTTCAGAACCTGTGAGGCAGATCGAAGTGGACACCATTCGAGAAATTCAGATGGTTTTCGGTGAAAATTTTAACGGCTGATGAGAGATTATGGAGTGTTACTGTCACTTTAAGGACTTCCCACGGAGCGGGACATCACGCCGTGCTCTGAGGCACTGTCGTCAGCCTGTTTCGAGCTGAAAACCTCCAAATTTAAGCCTCTGTTGACCCAGGACGTCGTGAGAAAACAGAGAACTTTCCGAAGAGCTCGGGATCAGCAGTTTATCCGGACATTCCACTGTTAAAGGAGATTTTGTAATGAAAGACTTGTGGACGCGCACCTCCGTGTTGATAACCATTTGTAAAAACCAGGCGGCTTTTGATGGCTTTCAGTAGAGTGAGTATCTGAGAAATTGTTTAACAGCTGGACATGTTCCAACTTGTCCTTAAGGCTTCCAACGGAGGTGTTTTTTCTGTGGCGGCGCGCTGCGCCGGCTGCCTGCCAACGCGCCAATCCGTCCGCACGGACAGGATGGGGCGGATCCTCGCTATATTTCTCAGATGGAAAAAAGCAGTCCTAGTAACATCCCTGATGTGGAGGTCAAAAGACAACATGGGATCAAAAATTACCCCAAGGTTCCTCATTTTGTTTGTATGTTGTATGACACACGAACCCAGGCTGAGCGCCAGCTGGTCAAACTGATGCCGATGTCTCGCTGGACCAAGAACCATCATTTCAGTCTTATCAGAGTTCAAAAGTAGGAAGTTACTAGACATCCAACTTCTCACTGATAGAAGACAGTCCTCCAGGGATTTTACGGGAGTGAGATTTCCTGCAGTTATCGGGATGTACAACTGAGTATCATCAGCATAACAATGAAAGGCAATCCCAAAACTCCGCAGTATACGCCCAAGGGGTGCCACATACAAGGAGAAAAGCAAGGGGCCTAAAACAGATCCCTGTGGAACCCCAAATCTCATGTCAGCAAGGTCAGAGGTAGTGCCATTATACAAGACACATTGAGAACGACTGGACAGATATGACGTCAACCAGGCAAGGGCACTTCCAATAATCCCAAAAAAATTCTCCAACCTATTGAGCAAAATATGATGATCCACAGTATCAAACGCAGCACTGAGATCTAACAACACCAAAACCGTAATGGTGTCTGAGTCCATTGCTCACAGAAGATCATTCACTACTTTAGTGAGCGCTGTCTCTGTGGAGTGATATTTCCTAAAAGCAGACTGCAGCGGCTCAAAAAGATCATTCTCAGTAAGGTGGTCTACAAGCTGTCATGAAACCACCTTTTTTAAAATTTTGGACCAGAATGATAGATTTGATATCGGCCTGTAATTTTTCAATACACTAGGGTCAAGATTAGATTTCTTAAGTAATTGTTTAATCACTGCTGATTTAAAACATTTTGGAACAGATCCAGAGGTTAATGACAGATTAATAATTTCCAGCACAGTCGGCCCAAGAGTAGGCCACAGGTCCTTAAACAATTTTGTTGGTATGGGATCAGATAAACAGGTTGTGCTTTTTGTAGACGCCACAAGTTTCGTCAGCAAGCCCAATGAAACACTATTAAACTCTGTCAATCTAGGTAACACCTCAATGGTAGCGCCCACCTCCATAGCAGGTTTTAATGGCTGGGCTGAGGCGTACTGAGATATGCTCAGCCTAATATCTTCTATTTTCTTCTCAAAATAATCCAAGAAATCTTGTGCTGAAAAGGGAGAACGACTAACAGGTGGCTGCCCATGAATAAGAAATGCGACTGTGTCAAACAAAAACTTTGAGTTATGTTTGTTTTTACTGATCAAATCAGAGTAATAGGTCCGCTTTGTGGCCAGTAGTCAGAGTTTATAATCTAAAATAGCATCCCGCCACACAAGGCGGAACACCTCTAATTTGGAACAACGCCATTTCCGTTCCAAACCTCTAGCCTTCTGCCTGAGGTCACGCAAATAATTATTGAACCAAGGTGACTGTACCTTAGGAGGGCATGGCCTTAAAAGAGGAGGCGCAATCTTATTAAGTGTAGTTTTAAGCGTTAAATTTAGACTATCCGCGAGGCTGTCCACTGATTTAGCATTCTCCAGATTCAAAGCTAAAATATCAGGTAGTCATGAAGTTCAGTCATAGTTGAGGGTTTAATACGACGTCGCAGTTGTAGACAATACGACGTCGCAGTTGTAGACAAGGTTGTTGTTCCACTAAACGCGGCAGCGTAAATGTAACCTGATAAGTGAATGGTCAGAGACTATAGATGCGAGAGGCAAAATGTCAATATTTGTGACAGCAAACCCACATGCAAGAACCAGATCCAGGGTATTTCCACTAATGTGTGTCGGGTCCTGAATGCATTGCTGGAATCCTAAAGCATCCACAATTTACATAAATGATTTGCTAAGGGGATCAGAGGGTTTATTTATATGAATGTTGAAGTCACCAATAATCAAAATGTTATCTGCACTAGTTGACAAACTAGAGATGAACGCACCAAATTCATCTAAGAAGTCAGAATATGGGCCAGGGGGCCTATAAACAGTGACAAAATAACATAACTGAGATCCAGTTTTATGACCCTGACAGTACTTAGCATCATGGGCATAACGGAGAGTCAGATGCTCAAAGGAATTATATTTGTGACCCCCAACAGCTAATAAAGAAAACCTAGATTTGTAAATAAAAGCCACACCCCCGCCTTGCTTCACACCACGAGCCACGTGACTAAATGTGTACGCTGGTGGACAGGCCTCATTCAGAGGAAGGAGAGTTGTGGGTTTGAGCCAGGTTTCACAAAAGACAATCATATCTAAATGATGATCCATGATTAAATCATCAACAATGATTTCGAGGACAGTGATCTGATGTTCAGGAGACCCAGGGTAAGGACCTCAGTGGGGATGACAGTCTCACTGTTCGGAACCCGGCGAAGCAAGACCAGGTTCCGAGAGCGCCACTGACACATATCAATCCAGCGAAGACGTGGACGGCCGGGCCGACAGTCCTCAGAGCTGACCGGTGGCACCACACAGGCTCTAACCGGATCCACAAGGCGCCAGGGCAGCACAGATCCTGCCAGAATTCTGTGCACAGCTCGTCCAGAAGCAAAACAGCAGGCCAAACAGAGCTTCAGCTTCACCAAACGTCCACTTCGTCTCCCGCAGTGACGACTGCGCTTTCGGCTGAAAGGCAGCTCAGGAGCACGGCACAGAAAAGCCGGCACCTCCAATAAAAATGGGGGCGGAAAGTTCTGTCCACCCGCCGATAACCACACCGCACCATGAACCGGGGGCTGGAGATCCAGCAAAGTTTGGCGATCATACACCCACAATGCCTCTGACTCAGAAACAGCATAAATTAAAAACAATAAAATAACAAACAGGCTGGAGAGCAGCAGACGAGCAGCCAGACACAACGGCGCCATCTTGGCACTCCCTTCCCAGACTAGTCAAGCTTGGGTGTTGCAAATAATTAGAGAGGTTTATTTAGGTATATTTAAATATTTACATATTATTACAATAATAAAAATTACCTATAAAAGCTATTAAATACGTAATTTTTTGTAAAATTTGTAATGGGAGACGGCCGAGTTATCGATGGTGTGGCCCTCAGACATAATTCAGGTTCCCTATGTGGCCCCTTGTAAAAATTAATTGCCCACCCCTGCGTTAAACGGTGCTTTCCAGACTACAGACAAAGTCGCAAAAACACTTAGCATCCGTCGCTTCCTACAAAGCCGTGCCTGAGTTGCGTCATCCTGCCTCCCGGTGCTCGCAAACAGCGTTCCTGCTGTCACCTACTCCGACTGTGGTCCTGTAATCACTTTTGAGCTGTTCTTTGCGTTGCTGTAATGTCCGGTACCCGTGAGGGGCCAAAGACTGAGATTTTCTCATTTCAGATCGCTTCATCCACCTCTCTGTATTCTCTCCTCCTCCACCAAACACAGAAACATCCGCAGTCATCCACCAACCACGGTGTTGTTTTGTGTGAGTAAAAAAAAAAACTCATCGTGAAACTAAAAAAAGGACTGTCGCCGCTGCGAGTATTTAAAAATTATGGGTTTGATTCTCGTCTCGGACGGCACGCTCATGACTCATCCAGTGACGACATTCTCTGACCAATCAGTGGCCAGAAGCCTGTTGACGTCACATTTTAGTATCGGCTCGGCTCGCTTGGAACCGCTCCTGAGCAGGTACCAAAAAGCACCCGGTACCTGCTCTAACCCTAATGGAAAAAAAAAAAAAAAAAAAAAAAAAGTCGAGCCGAGTAGTGCAGAGTAGTGCTACTTTTGTGTTGTGGAAAAGGGCCTTTAGATCTGATTCCTACCACTGAGCTGGGTCCTCAGCACCTGTCTGACCTTCTGGAAGTATTTGGCTGTGACTAACTTTGCTTCTTCATCATGGTTCTGATTGGTTTGTGGGATTCCTAGGGACTAGTTGCTGTCCTTTATAGTAGTGTTCAGAATAATAGTAGTGCTGTGTGACTAAAAAGATTAATCCAGGTTTTGAGTATATTTCTTATTGTTACATGGGAAACAAGGTACCAGTAGATTCAGTAGATTCTCACAAATCCAACAAGACTAAGCATTCATGATATGCACACTCTTAAGGCTATGAAATTGGGCTATTAGTAAAAAAAAAAGTAGAAAAGGGGGTGTTCACAATAATAGTAGCATCTGCTGTTGATGCTACAAACTTAAAACTATTATGTTCAAACTGCTTTTTTAGCAATCCTGTGAATCACTAAACTAGTATTTAGTTGTATAACCACAGTTCTTCATGATTTCTTCACATCTGCGAGGCATTAATTTTGTTGGTTTAACAACATTCCACAATTCATTCACATTTCTTGGTTTATTTATTGTTAATTTGTTTCTTTGCAGACATGCAGCCGTTGTTGGTGATTAAAGAAGAAACTCTCCCTGAACACCAGGAATGGAATCTGAGTGTTGACCAGGAGCACATTAAAGAAGAAGAGAAGCTGTGGATACGTCAGCAGGGAGAGCAGCTTCAGCAGCTGGAGGAGGCAGATCTCACCAAATTTGGTTTCACTGCCGTCCCTGTGAAGAGTGAAAATGATGAAAAACCAGAGTCATCACAGCTTCATCAAAGCCCAAGTGATGAGAGCATAGAGGCTGAGCCTGTAGCCAGCAGCTCATCTGTACACAGAACACTGACAGCAGAAGCTGATGGAGAGGACGATGGAGGACCACAACCAGCCAGCAACTCAGATTTACAACCAGATACCAGTGGGAGGTGTTCAGACAGTTCTGAGACTGATGACAGTGACGACTGGAAACAGACCAGAGAACTTCAGTCAAGTTTTAACTGTCGAAAAAATATCAGTGTTGTTAGTTCAAGCAAATGCAACATTGCTGAGGCAGAATTTATCTATTCTCAAGCATCTGGACCCATGAACAGTTCAGAGCAATACAAGGGGAGGCAAGTAAGCATGAAACAATTGAGCTGTTCTGATTGGAATAAAACACAGAAACAGAAAACAATTCAGACAGGAAAGAAACCATTTGACTGTTCTAAATGTGGTCGAAGATTCGGACGAAAGAGCAACCTGAAAATACACATGATAATTCATACAGGACGCAAACAATTTGGCTGTTCAGAATGTGGTCGAAGATTTGGATTAAAGGGCAACCTGAAAAGACACATGATAATTCACACAGGACACAAACAGTTTGACTGTTCTGAATGTAATCGCAGATTTGGACAAAAGGGCGACCTGAAAAAACACATGATAATTCACACTGGACATAAACAATTTGTCTGTTCTGAATGTGGTCGAAGATTTGGACAAAAGGGCACCCTGAAAAGACACATGATAACTCATACAGGACAAAAAAACAAGAAACAGTTTAAAAGCTCTAAATATGGAAAAGCATCTGGTCACATGAACAGCTCAGAGCAACAAAAGGAGCAGCAAACAAGAAGAAAACCATTTAGCTGTTCTGATCGATGACAAATACTGGAACAGAAGGACACTGTGAAGCCAGAAAGGACAAACCACACAGGTCAAATCTCCTGTGGAAGCACTCGGCTGGATAATCCACCAGATAGCATAGTTCTGATCCTGGACTCCAGCAACAACAGCATCAATGGGCCAGAAGAAACAAACGAAACTACGCCACAGTAAATTGGACCATTGAAGAGAAGAAAAAGATCTTTCACTGCTTCACTTACTCAAGACATGAGAAGTGGGGCAGAAAGAAAAAGGCAGTATTTGAGGAGCGCATAAAAGAAGCGGAGCTTCCATTAAAAAAGAAAGAAGCCACCACAACTGCAAAACTGCAATCGATCACCTCACAAATCGCAAAATATCTGACAGCAGGGGAAATAAAAAAATAAAGGAAGAAGCCCAAAAGGAAGCGATAAAAGATCCTCAGTTGATGGATAAAGGGAAACAACTTCAGTTTGAAAGGAGTCAGTGCAAGAGGGAGGAAGAGTGGATACTGCTGTGGGCAATGGAATATGCCAAAATGAAATACACTAACAACCAGACAAAGAGATCTAGAGCAGTGATTTTCAACCTTTTTTGAGCCGCGGCACCCTTTTTATATTTACAAAATCCTGCGGCACACCACTGTCATGTGTCACGCACCACTATCTCGACTGTCTCTACAAGGTGCGTTAGCAACACGTGCGGTACAGATATGACGTAACATAGTATACTATAGTCATGGAGCTGTATATAAGAACTAGAGAGCGCAGTCCCATTGCTGCACACTAAACGAAAACATCCCTTCATGGACAGCGACATGACGTCTCCTAACCGGGCAAAATATTGATGAAGTACCCGGATGTTAATGCATTTTCATTGGCGATCCGCGACTGGACACACTCAGAAAAATGCTCGCAAAGTACTTGTTAAAATGCCATTTTGTCCTGGATATCGAGCCATTAAAATTAAATTACATTAAATTATGTCAGGAAAGTATTAAACTTACTCTGACACACACACATTCACAAATATTAGTGTTGAAAGTTACACGGATCTGTGCTGATAAGCTACGCTGCTCGGCTGAGCTGCTGCTGTGTTAAACGCAGCGCAGCTCCTAAAACCATTACAATACATTTATATATATTATATTTTTACACAATTATCCTTTATTGACCGAGTTTCATTCATGAAGTCAGCGGTGTGTGTGTGCACATGTCTGTGTGTGTGGCAGCACAGCGCAGGTCATTAATCTCATTATTTTAAGGTGCAAAAAAAAAAAAAAAACACTCCCCAGTCTTGTCAAACAATTTTTAGTCACTAACGACAAGAATTTTAACTAGACATTGGTCTAGCAGTGGAAAATATCAACTAGACATAAGTGAAATTGATCCGTGTCATCGGGCGACACAAGTACGGCAGGAGACATACAGCTGTTTATCATCCAAATATCACGGTCAAAGTGACATCAATAACCAAAACCACTTACTTATGGAAGGAAATATTGTCTCCCTTGTTCCTCCGTTTGTGACTTTGCCAACTTGCGCAGCTTTCCGGCATTTTCCACCTGTTTCTTGACGAGACTAAGTGAACTTCTATGTACGCAAATCACTAACTTGCCCGGAATTAAAATGGCGATCACCCCTCCTTGTCGGCACACGGCTCAGCGCTACTGCACGCTTTGCTGCCATCTACTGGAATAAAAGAGCATTACACCATATGCCACACTATTACAGCACATACACCCAATAATGGTGATATTTGATAATTGCCCACGGCACCCCTGACGATCAATCACGGCACCCCTGAGGATCGATCACGGCACCAGGTTGAGAATCACTGATCTAGAGAATGGCAAAAAATATTCCACTACTCCTGCCCAAGTAAAAAATATATCCCATGTAAGCATCTCACCACCCAAAAATCCAACTTTATCAAACAAAAACATTTCTTGGATGATGAAATAAAAGCGATGCAACAGGAGGTTGGGCAAATGATCAGAGACGGCATCTGCCCTCTGACGCAACCCATTGCACCACCAAGAAATGATTGCCCTCAAAAAAAGTACATCCAAAAAAAAAAACACCAGACCAAGTCAGCCTCTCACACCAAAGAAAAAGTAGGCGTCAAACACAACCCCAACAAAAAAGAAATCGGGCACTGCCCCCCGAAAAAACAAACCATTCACTTCCCCCCGAAAAAACGAGCAACTCACTGCTCCCCGAAAAATTGAGCCGTTCACCAGCTCATCTACAAAACAATATACAGGTGCACACAGACCCAGAACAGCAGGAACTAGAAGAGGAATTGGCAAATAAGATTGAAGAAACAAGAAAAATGGACATGAAAGAATGCCCAAAGCTGACTAAACTAAAGGAGAATACAAAATTCAAAAATATCCTGCAAAAAGTTAACATAGGACTGACCAAACTGGTCCCAAAAGGAACCACATTGACAGAGTTAAACTCTGTAAATTATGGAGCGGCATGGTACATACAAAGTAAATTAGCCCCACAAGATTTGGAGAGAAACGGAACCATAAATAAGAAAAAGAATACCGCGCCACGATGGAAAAAGAAATTACAACAAAAAAATCAGCCACCTAAGAGCAGAGATCTCCCAAATGGCCACATTTTTGGGAAACAAAAACCACAAAAAGAATCTTCTTAAAGTAAATCGCATTAAAAGAAAATACAATGTTGAAGATAAACAGCTGGGTGGGAGGCTGAACATCAAGCCTTAGTAAAAGCTTTCACAGCACAAATTAGGAACAAAGACAAGAAAATACAAGCAAAACAGATAAACTTTTTGCAAAAAATCCCAGACTAGTGTACAGAAAGCTGGCAAACGACACAATAGAAGTACAACAGCCACCTGAGAGAGAAGAAATTGAAAAATTCTGGAGACCACTCTTTGAAGACCCAAAACAACAAGAGGCTGAGTGGATTGAAAAAATAAAACAGAAAAACAAAGACAAACAACAAATGCCAGCAATTGTAATCACTGAAGAGGAGATCAGAAAGAAAATGAGTGAATACAGTAACTTCAAGGCACCTGGCATCGACAAAATCCCACATTTTTGGCTGAAAAGACTGACAGCATTACACCAACATTATGCTGTGACTTTAACAAAAATAAACGGAGAAGACACACCAGACTGACTAACGACAGGGAACACAAGCCTAATTCCAAAGACCAAATAAACACAGCTTCCCAACAAGTACAGACCCATCTGCTGCCTAACAACAATGTAAAAATGGCTGACAGGAATCATAACTGATGACATTTATGAACATCTGGACACTGGTGGCTACCTGGAAAATGAACAGAAAGGTTGTTCCAGAAGAAGATTAGGAGCTAAAGACCAGTTACTGACAGACAAAGTTATCCTGGAGGATTGCAAAAAAAGGAAGAGGAACCTCAGCATGGCTTGGATTGACTACAAAAAGGCATTTGACAGTGTACCACACTCCTGGATCATGAGGTGCTTCGAACTCTACAACATCAATGAGGAAATAAGATCTTTCCTGAGTACAAATGAACAAGTGGAACACCACCATCACCCTCAGTCACACAGAGGGACAAATAACAATCACAGACGTACGAGTTCAGAGAGGGATACTTCAGGGAGACAGCCTTTCACCTCTCTTATTCTGTTTAATCATGGACCCGCTCAGCAAGATCCTGAAGGAGCATGACATCGGATATGACTTAAGTAGAGGCAGAGGAAGGAAACATGAAAAACTTGTGAACCATTTGCTGTTCATGGATGACTTAAAATCTTTGATTCAGATCAGGGACTCAGTCGGCTCGTGGTAGCAGTCCATAAGTTCTCCAAAGACGGTATGGAATTTGGACTGGATAAATGCTCAAAATGCACATTGAAAAAAAGGTAAAAAGAGAAAAACAGGAAACATACAGTTGGATGAAGGGAGCTACATTGAAGATTTGGCTGAAGACTCCACATACAAATACTTGGGAATTGAAGAAAATGCTACAATAGATCATAAGAAAATGAGAGCGAGAGTAACCCAAGAATATCTAAACTGCTTAAAAAAGGAAAGTGGTGGTCTAGTGGTTAAGCGTTGGGCATCAGACCAGTGGATCTTCTGTTCAAGATCCAACCAGAATGGAAAGTCACTAAGAGCCCTTGGGCAAGGTCCCAGTGTGTAGTGAGCACCTTGCATGGCAGCAGCCTGACATCGGGGTGTCTGTGTGAATAGGTGAATGTGAGGCATCATTGTAAAGTACTTTGAGCGTCTGATGCAGGTGGAAAAGTGTTATATAAATGCAGTCCATTTAACATTTATCTGCAAATCAAAGTTAACATAAAACAAGATCACAGCAATAAACCAGTTTGCAATACCGGTGGTGACCTTTGGGTTTGGCAAAGTTGACTGGCCACAGCGTGGACACGAAAACCAGGAAGATGCTCACCCTCCACAAGGTTACATACAGAAATCAGAGCAAAGTTGGATCAATGCAGTTGGTTAAAAATGGAGAACTTGGTTTTGATGGAGAAAGAATTCTGCTTGGAGCACAAGATCAGGGACTTCTAACAAATGGCTTTAAAAAATGTCAGGGATCTCACAAAATGATAAATGCCGATTCTGTCACACAGATGTTGAGAGTGTAAACCATCTAACATCAGCATGTCAGATCCTCCTGGCAGACGGACATTATACATCCAGACACAACAAGATCTGTCAATATCTCCACTGGAAAGTATGTAAGGAACTGGAGATGGAAGTCGAGGAAAACGTCTGGGAGCATGAACCAGCACCAGTCTCATCCAACGGAAAAGTAACTCTTCTACGACAAAGAGATCCCAGCAGGAAGACATATGGAAGGAGGTGCAATCAAACCTGATATTGTCATCTGGAACAAACAAGAGAAAACAGCCAAAATCATCGATGTGACAGTCCCCAATGACTACGGCCTGAATCAAGTGGAAAGGGGAAAGATCACGAAATACCAAGACCTGAAAAATGACCTACGAACAACATGATCATTGAAAGACATCGATATCATCCCAGTTGTTGTTGAGCAACAGGCCTGATGAAGAAGAACCTGAAGAAATACCTTGAGGTAATCCCCGGTCACCCAAGAGCACATGAGGTGCAGTTGTCTGCAGTTAAGGGAACGATCACCATCTTGAAGAGAGCCCTCGGATGCAGTGCCAGCTGTGGTTGGGTCCAACTATAGACCCCAGTTCTGGGGCTCGTTACATTCTATTACAAAGAAATCCAAGATGAAAAAAAAGGTGGCTTTCAGTGTGGCAGAAGATTTAGACTAAAAGGTGGTGTTAAGTGTTAAATGGACTGCATTTACAGAGCGCTTTTCAGTCTGCAACAGACGCTCAAAGTGCTTTACAATTATGCCTCATATTCACCCATTCACACAAACACTGATGTCAGGGTGCTGCAGTGCAAGGTGCTCACTACACACCAGGAGCAACTAGGGATTAAGGACCTTGCCCAAGGGCCCTTAATGATTTTCCGGTCAGACTGGGATTTGAACCAAGGATCCTCTGGTCTCAAGCCATAGACCATCACCTCCTGTGTTTGGATGTTCATGGTGTTTAACCTGTCAGCAAGGTGTTGCTGTCTTCGAGGTGTGAGATGGCATCTGTGTCAGGAGTCCTGCTGCATGCTGGGATACTTTATGATTCTCTGAGTGTTGAAATTTAAAATTTTGGGGAAAATGTGGAATTCTTTTTGGTTAAAAACTTCTCTTCTTGATGGATTTTGATTATCATGTTTTGTTTCCTTCATCAAAGCACATTTCACTGTTCTTCCTCACAAAATATTAAAATTTTGAATTGTTTTTGAAAATGTAGATTTTTTTTTTTTCATGGTGAAAACAGCAAAATTCACCAAAACACTTTTTCTCTTTCAGTTTTTGATTTTAATTCTGTTGATTTTGTTTGATTAATCTAAACACTGATCACAATTCTCCTTTGTGGAAATATGAAATTATGAACTTTTGGGGAGAGGTTCATGCAAAATGTTTCTTTTTGATTTTTATTTTGATTCAGGTTACTTAATTTGAATCTTCTGAACACTGTTCACAATTCTTCCTCACAAAAGTTTGAATTTTTGTTGTCTTCAAATATTGTTTGCGAAACAATAAAATTCACCTAAATGCTTTTTGAATCCAGTTTGTGATAAATTTTAATTTTGATGGTTTTGTTTGTTTCATTAAAGTTCTGCTCTTCATTGCAGAATTTTGAATTTGGGCAAAATACCACATTTTGGTCATGAAAACCATGAAATACACCCAGAATTGGGCAGGTATTCAAGTCGCATGAGAGAAAATTTTTTACCAAAATTTAGATTAGATAGATTTTCAAGATTGAAGTCAGAAATCCTTTGTGCGCTCTGCCCACTGCTGGAAGCTCCTGTTTACTACATATCTTGTTGCAGTGAAGCAGTTGAGAAGAGCCAAACTCAACTCTACACGCACAATAAAAAAAGTAATTCCTGAACAGCATGTCGCAGTGAGGCAGAAGTCTTGGAAAATAAAGCAGTTTTTACTTATGGTTTCATTTTTATAAATCAAATTAATACAGATAGAATAACTGTTAATGTCACGTCTGTCATTTATACAAAGTTAAAATATAACACATATCTTCTCATTTTAAATAATGCACTAATTAGTAACAAACACAGACAGATGCCAAAGGGATTATGGGTAAAATGTGTAAAATTCATTCTATGTAAAAACCAACATGGTAATGTGAGGTGTGTGTGTTGGTGTGCTTTTGTAAAATATGCCTTTTTTTATTTGGAAAAAAAATGCATTTGCAAAAGTCAAGTTGTGATGAGACAACGGTCTATTATAACTGAGGTCAAAATAAATAGAACACTGCCATCTACTGGTGTCCAGATGCTCAGAGCCGATACTTTGCGCGCCAAAGAGTTGCTGCAGATTAAACAGCACAGACAGAAAACATGACAACAATTGTAAATGAGCATTATGAAACCAAAATGTACATTTTTGTTTCCTTTCATCAGATGCAGCAAGCGGCTGCAACAACTCTGGCGTGCAAAGGATTATGAGATATCTCAGTACTTAGGCCAAATATCATCAATTTTATTTATATAGCGCCAAATCACAACAAACAGTTGCCCCAAGGCGCTTTATATTGTAAGGCAAGGCCATACAATAATTACGTAAAAACCCCAACGGTCAAAACGACCCCCTGTGAGCAAGCACTTGGCGACAGTGGGAAGGAAAAACTCCCTTTTAACAGGAAGAAACCTCCAGCAGAACCAGGCTCAGGGAGGGGCAGTCTTCTGCTGGGACTGGTTGGGGCTGAGGGAGAGAACCAAGAAAAAGAGAGATCAATCACTAATTAAATGCAGAGTGGTGCATACAGAGCAAAAAGAGAAAAAAACACTCAGTGCATCATGGGAACCCCCCAGCAGTCTAAGTCTATAGCAACATAACTAAGGGATGGTTTAGGGTCACCTGATCCAGCCCTAACTATAAGCTTTAGCAAAAAGGAAAGTTTTAAGCCTAATCTTAAAAGTAGAGAGGGTGTCTGTTTCCCTGATCTGAATTGGAAGCTGGTTCCACAGGAGAGGAGCCTGAAAGCTGAAGGCTCTGCCTCCCATTCTACTCTTATAAACCCTAGGAACTACAAGTAAGCCTGCAGTCAAAGAGCGAAGCGCTCTATTGGGGTGATATGGTACTATGAGGTCCCTAAGATAAGATGGGACCTGATTATTCAAAACCTTATAAGTAAGAAGAAGAATTTTAAATTCTATTCTAGAATTAACAGGAAGCCAATGAAGAGAGGCCAATATGGGTGAGATATGCTCTCTCCTTCTAGTCCCCGTCAGTACGCTAGCTGCAGCATTTTGAATTAACTGAAGGCTTTTCAGGGAACTTTTAGGACAACCTGATAATAATGAATTACAATAGTCCAGCCTAGAGGAAATAAATGCATGAATTAGTTTTTCAGCATCACTCAGACAAGACCTTTCTAATTTTAGAGATATTGCGTAAATGCAAAAAAGCAGTCTTACATATTTGTTTAATATGCGCTTTGAATGACATATCCTGATCAAAAATGACTCCAAGATTTCTCACAGTATTACTAGAGGTCAGGGTAATGCCATCCAGAGTAAGGATCTGGTTAGACACCATGTTTCTAAGATTTCTGGGGCCAAGTACAATAACTTCAGTTTTATCTGAGTTTAAAAGCAGGAAATTAGAGGTCATCCATGTCCTTATGTCTGTAAGACAATCCTGCAGTTTAGCTAATTGGTGTGTGTCCTCTGGCTTCATGGATAGATAAAGCTGGGTATCATCTGCGTAACAATGAAAATTTAAGCAATGCCGTCTAATAATACTGCCTAAGGGAAGCATGTATAAAGTGAATAAAATTGGTCCTAGCACAGAACCTTGTGGAACTCCATAATTAACCTTAGTCTGTGAAGATTCCCCATTTACATGAACAAATTGTAATCTATTAGATAAATATGATTCAAACCACCGCAGCGCAGTGCTTTTAATACCTATGGCATGCTCTAATCTCTGTAATAAAATTTTATGGTCAACAGTATCAAAAGCAGCACTGAGGTCTAACAGAACAAGCACAGAGATGAGTCCACTGTCTGAGGCCATAAGAAGATCATTTGTAACCTTCACTAATGCTGTTTCTGTACTATGATGAATTCTAAAACCTGACTGAAACTCTTCAAATAGACCATTCCTCTACAGATGATCAGTTAGCTGTTTTACAACTACCCTTTCAAGAATTTTTGAGAGAAAAGGAAGGTTGGAGATTGGCCTATAATTAGCTAAGATAGCTGGGTCAAGTGATGGCTTTTTAAGTAATGGTTTAATTACTGCCACCTTAAAAGCCTGTGGTACATAGCCAACTAATAAAGATAGATTGATCATATTTAAGATCGAAGCATTAAATAATGGTAGGGCTTCCTTGAGCAGCCTGGTAGGAATGGGGTCTAATAGACATGTTGATGGTTTGGATGAAGTAACTAATGAAAATAACTCAGACAGAACAATCGGAGAGAAAGTGTCTAACCAAATACCGGCATCACTGAAAGCAGCCAAAGATAACAATATGTCTTTGGGATGGTTATGAGTAATTTTTTCTCTAATAGTTACAATTTTATTAGCAAAGAAAGTCATGAAGTCATTACTAGTTAAAGTTAAAGGAATACTCGGCTCAATAGAGCTCTGACACTCTGGCTACAGTGCTGAAAAGAAACCTGGGGTTCTTATTTTCTTCAATTAGTGATGAGTAGTAAGATGTCCTAGCTTACGGAGGGCTTTTTTTGTAGAGCAACAGACTCTTTTTCCAGGCTAAGTGAAGATCTTCTAAATTAGTGAGACGCCAACTTACGGGTTATCTGCTTTAAGCTGCGAGTTTGTGAGTTATACCACGGAGTCAGGCACTTCTGATTTAAAGCTCTCTTTTTCAGAGGAGCTACAGCATCCAAAGTTGTCTTCAATGAGGATGTAAAACTATTGACGAGATACTCTATCTCACTTACAGAGTTTAGGTAGCTACTCTGCACTGTGTTGGTATATGGCATTAGAGAACATAAAGAAGTAATCATATCCTTAAACCTAGTTACAGCGCTTTCTGAAAGACTTCTAGTGTAATGAAACTTATTCCCCACTGCTGGGTAGTCCATCAGAGTAAATGTAAATGTTATTAAGAAATGATCAGACAGAAGGGAGTTTTCAGGGAATACTGTTAAGTCTTCAATTTCCATACCATAAGTCAGAACAAGATCTAAGATATGATTAAAGTGGTGGGTGGACTCATTTACATTTTGAGCAAAGCCAATTGAGTCTAATAATAGATTAAATGCAGTGTTGAGGCTGTCATTCTCAGCATCTGTGTGGATGTTAAAATCGCCCACTATAATTATCTTATCTGAGCTAAACACTAAGTCAGACAAAAGGTCTGAAAATTCACAGAGAAACTCACAGTAACGACCAGGAGGATGATAGATAACAACAAATAAAACTGTTTTTTGGGACTTCCAATTTGGATGGACAAGACTGAGTCAAGCTTTCAAATGAATTAAAGCTCTGTCTGGGTTTTTGATTAATTAATAAGCTGGAATGGAAGATTGCTG
Source organism: Thalassophryne amazonica (assembly GCF_902500255.1). NCBI lineage: Eukaryota > Metazoa > Chordata > Actinopteri > Batrachoidiformes > Batrachoididae > Thalassophryne > Thalassophryne amazonica. The sequence goes on along the minus strand of NC_047120.1, from coordinate 558,674 downwards.
CTAATCCTCCGCCTCGGCCCGTGCTACAAGTGTTCTGGCAGTTAGTGTGACTCGGGGGTGTTGACTCATTTAAACTAACATATTCATCCTGCTGTAACCAGGTTTCTGTAAGGCAGAATAAATCAATATGTTGATCAATTATTATATCATTTACTAACAGGGACTTAGAAGAGAGAGACCTAATGTTTAATAGACCACATTTAACTGTTTTAGTCTGTGGTGCAGTTGAAGGTGCTATATTATTTTTTGTTTTTGAATTTTTATGCTTAAATAGATTTTTGCTGGTTATTGGTGGTCTGGGAGCAGGCACCGTCTCTACGGGGATGATTTATGCAGCTGCTGCTCTGTAACTCCGTGTCATGTAATGACGTGTGTGAGGGTTTTAAAGTTCTCTGTCTCTGGATTATTATATATTTATTCTGGACTCATTTGGACCTCAACAAGCTTTTCTTTCTACGATCATCACCTCCAAATTAAAGGTATAATTTCCTCTTTTTCCACTGTGTTGTGAAGTTGTGGACTTCTTTGATCCATTTGTAATCAGAGTGCACACTGCAAAAACTATTAAATTATGAAAGTGTGGCATGTTGCTGCACGGTGGACCTTTAAAGTAATGTGGGTGGAGCCGACATGGCCTTGATAACTTGGAGTGTGTACAGTGTGCGTGCATACACACACACCACCTGGAGTGGTATTTGTGGTGGCGGTGCCCCTTGTGTTCCTGGGTGACTTTGGTGCAAGTTCTACACCCAAGGCTGTGCGTTTCAGTCGGTTCTTCCAGTTCAGTCTTGTGCTCTTCTTCGGTCTTGCTTGATGTTGTGTTATTTAATCGTCTCAGGTTCAGGGCAGCAGTCTGGTCTGTGTGTCTCCTTCCTGTTTTGGTTGGAGTGCATGCTGACAGGTACACACCGCGGGCTCGGGAATCTCTCCTGTGGCAAGTCCATTCATTGTCTCGCTTGTTTTTACGCGCTGTGCCATTGCTGCCGTTAAAATTCGTTTTAGAGCCTGGGTTGTTGTGGGACTTCGCTGTGAGTTCCTCTCCCCCTCCTCCTGCTCACGTTTTCTTTACTCCACTTGACAAGCTGAAATGTTCAAAAATCTTTCACACATAAATGTCGTGCTACATGGTGCGATCTAATCGCCAACATGATGTGCAGCTCGTCAAGTGGAGAAAAGAAGTGAACAGAGCGAGTGGTGACGTCATCGGATCACATCAGAGCGCAGCTCGTCTGAACGATGATAACAAGAAGTTATTGCGCAAATGCAAAAAAACAGTCCTACATATTTGTTTAATATGCACATTGAATGACATATCCTGATCAAAAATGACTCCAAGATTTCTCACAGTATTACTAGAGGTCAGGGTAATTCCATCCAGAATAAGGATCTGGTTAGACACCATGTTTCTAAGATTTGTGGGGCCAAGTACAATAACTTCAGTTTTATCTGAATTTAAAAGCAGGAAATTAGAGGTCATCCATGTCTTTGTGTTTGAAAGACATTCGTGCAGTTTAACTAATTTGTGTGTGTCCTCTGGCTTCATGGATAGATAAAGCTGGGTATCATCTGCGTAACAATGAAAATTTAAGCAATGCTTTCTAATAATACTGCCTAAGGGAAGCATGTATAAAGTGAATAAAATTGGTCCTAGCACAGAACCTTGTGGAACTCCATAATTAACCTTAGTCTGTGAAGAAGACTCCTCATTTACATGAACAAATTGTAATCTATTAGACAAATATGATTCAAACCACTGCAGCGCAGTGCCTTTAATACCTATGGCATGCTCTAATCTCTGTAATAAAATTTGGCAAGTTTAAAATATTGCATGCATCAAATGCATCTAAAGTCTTTCTGAGGATGACATGACATAAAAATGTTGATCAGTCTTTCTTACCTGGTTGGTTTTTCTAAATAAATGTTATCCATTCTTCGTGCTCAAAGGCAGGGATGAATCCAGATTGGGGGGGGTGAAGTTAGGGACACTGCCTCCCACAACACCACGAGAATTAAGGTCAGTCCACTTTTTTTACTATTAATATTACTTATAATAACAATAATTTCAACAAAATATTTAGAGAGAATATAAATGTTAGAAAAATGTTAAAGAATAGTTACATTTATAAACAATAAAGATTAGAAATTGCAGGTTTGACAGTTACAGTGCTGTCAACAGTTAAATATGAGACCAAGAAAGATGTCATTTTTTTTTTTTATAAAGCAAGCGTTTATGTTCACGGAAGTCAAGAAAGCGTGACTATAAAATGAGTACTGGCAAAATACGTAGCTTATAGTTTTCATGTTGAGGAGGCAGAGGGGTGTCGTCGGCAGCTGCTGACAGTAACGAGTAATCTGACTTAGTTACTTCTAAATTTGAGTAATCAGTAAAGTAACTGAGTTACTTTTTCAAAGAGTAATCAGTAAGTGGATTATTTTTTCAAAGTAACTGTGACAACACTGCTGACGAGTACCTTTGATGAGTATTCATTCATTCAATCATCTTCTACCGCTTAGTCCAATTAAGGGTCGCGGGGGTCATAGGGCACGAGGCAGGGTACACCCAGGACAGGACGCCAGTCTGTCGCAGGGCCACAAATAGACAAACAAACACAGACACACCCACACACACACCTACGGACAATTTTAAAGATTCCAATCCACGTAACCCGCATGTCTTTGGATGTGGGAGGAAACCGGAGCACCTGGACAAAACCCGCGCAAACACGGGGAGAACACGCAAACTCCACACAGAAAGGCCACGGGAATTGAACCGACGACCTTCTCGCTGTGAGGCAACAGTGCTAACCACTAATCCACCGTGCTGCCCCTTTGACGAATATCTGTAATGTCATTTATTATGATTCTTTTTTTGTTTTTTTTACTGGTTTTTAAATTTGTATTTCCTCAAGGTCTCTCAGTCTGAAGGCAGCCAAAGCCACTGCCAAGAAGCCGAGGGCCCCAGACAAGACTTCATGCTGTCTGAAGAAGAAGAAAAAGTCATGTTTGAGTGGCTTGAGGGAACAGAAGAGGTTTGGAACACAAAGAAGGCTGGTTATCAAAAACATGATGTCAAACAGGGACTTTACGAGGCCCAGGCCAAAGTTATGAACAAGAGTGGTGAGAATAATATAACAAGTTGATCCTTTTGTATTTTCACTTTGTCTGACATGATTTAAGCCCCAAAAATATATTCTATGATATTTAGACTTTAAAAACAAAAAAATTAGCTCCTTTTTACTTACAGTATTTTAACTTGTCAAATTGTGTACTTGTCTCTACTTGCAGCTAAACATCTGATTGGGTGGTTTAAGAGTGTCTGTGACACCAACACTAAAGTCATCAAGAAGTCGGGGGACGGACATGATGACGACGACAACTGGTCAGACAGGCAACGCTTCATAATGGCTTCCATGAAATTCATAGGTTGGGTAGTTCATCATTGGCCGAAACCTGTCAGAAGTGTAAGTTCAAATATTACTTATTACATTAATTAATTCCATTTTTTTATTTACACTTCCCATAAAACTTACCTTTGTTTCTGATTTTGTCTTTTCAGGTGGAGGCTATTATCCTTGAGCATTCAGGCAACTTGGATGCTGCTGAAGCTGCTGCTGCACAGGAGGCCGCGGACGTAGACTGAAGGCGAACCGAGGGCTTCCACTTCAGCTGGTCCAAGAAGGGCAGATGGACCGAATGTTACTGCTAATGCAGGAACGAGTGGAGGAGAGTCAGGCCCTCATGGAAGAACTGTGAGTGTAAAGAGCAGCACCCCAGCACAGCTCGGAACGCCTTCACAGCCGACAGTAGTGTTCAGAATAATAGTAGTGCTATGTGACTAAAAAGATTAATCCAGGTTTTGAGTATATTTCTTATTGTTACATGGGAAACAAGGTACCAGTAGATTCAGTAGATTCTCACAAATCCAACAAGACCAAGCATTCATGATATGCACACTCTGAAGGCTATGAAATTGGGCTATTAGTTAAAAAAAAAAGTAGAAAAGGGGGTGTTCACAATAATAGTAGCATCTGCTGTTGACGCTACAAACTCAAAACTATTATGTTCAAACTGCTTTTTTAGCAATCCTGTGAATCACTAAACTAGTATTTAGTTGTATAACCACAGTTTTTCATGATTTCTTCACATCTGTGAAGCATTAATTTTGTTGGTTTGGAACCAAGATTTTGCTGGTTTACTAATGTGCTTGGGGTCAATGTCTTTTTGAAACACCCATTTCAAGGGCATGTCCTCTTCAGCATAAGGCAACATGACCTGTTCAAGTATTTTGACATATCCAAACTGATCCATGATACCTGGTATGTGATATATAGGCCCAACACCATAGTAGGAGAAACATGCCCATATCATGATGCTTGCACCACCATGCTTCACTGTCTTCACTGTGAACTGTGGCTTGAATTCAGAGTTTGGGGGTCGTCTCACAAACTGTATGCGGCCCTTGGACCCAAAAAGAACAATTTTACTCTCATCAGTCCACAAAATATTCCTCCATTTCTCTTTAGGCCAGTTGATGTGTTCTTTGGCAAATTGTAACCTCTTCTGCACATGTCTGTTATTTAACAGAGGGACTTTGCGGGGGATTCTTGCAAATAAATTAGCTTCACACAGGCGTCTTCTAACTGTCACAGCACTTACAGGTAACTCCAGATCATCCTGGAGCTGATCAATGGGTGAGCCTTTGCCATTCTGGTTATTCTTCTATCCATTTTGATGGTTGTTTTCCATTTTCTTCCACGTGTCTGTTTTTTTTTGTCCATTTTAAAGCATTGGAGATCATTGTAGATGAACAACCTGTAATTTTTTGCACCTGTGTATAAGTTTTCCCCTCTTCAATCAACTTTTTAATCAAACTATGCTGTTCTTCTGAACATTGTCTTGAACGTCCCATTTTCCTCAGGCTTTCAAAGAGAAAAGCATGTTCAATAGGTGCTGGCTTCATCCTTAAATAGGGGACACCTGATTCACACCTGTTTGTTCCACAAAATTGACGAACTCACTGACTGAATGCCACACTACTATTATTGTGAACACCCCCTTTTCTACTTTTTTTAACTAATAGCCCAATTTCATAGCCTTAAGAGTGTGCATATCATGAATGCTTGGTCTTGTTGGATTTGTGAGAATCTACTGAATCTACTGGTACCTTGTTTCCCATGTAACAATAAGAAATATACTCAAAACCTGGATTAATCTTTTTAGTCACATAGCACTACTATTATTCTGAACACAACTGTATGTCCAGGACTCCTTAACACAGTTTGTCGCTACATCTACAAGTGCAAGTTAAAACTCTACCATGCAAAGCTAAAGTCATACACCAACAACATCCAGAAACGCCGCCACCTTCTCTGGGCCCGAGCTCATTTGAAATGAACAGACGCAAATTGGAAAAGTGTGCTGTGGTCTGATGAGTCCACGTTTCAAAATGTTTTGGACAACATGGATGTTGTGTCCTCTGGACAAAAGAGGAAACAGACAAAAGTTCTAAAGCCAGCATCTGTGATGGTATGGGGGTGTGTTAGTGCCCATGGCATGGACAACTTACACATCTGTGATGGCACCATCAACGCTGAAAGGTACATCCAGGTTTTGGAGCAACACATGCTGCCATCCAAGCAACGTCTTTATCAGGGACGTCCCTGCTTATTTCAGCAAGACAATGTCAAGCCACATTCTGCACGTGTGACAACAGCGTGGCTTCCTAGTAAAAGAGTGCGGGTACTACAACCCCTGGCAAAAATTATGGAATCACCGGCCTCGGATGATGTTCATTCAGTTGTTTAATTTTGTAGAAAAAAAAGCAGATCACAGACATGACACAAAACTAAAGTCATTTCAAATGGCAACTTTCTGGCTTTAAGAAACACTATAAGAAATCAGGAAAAAAAAAATTGTGGCAGTCAGTAACAGTTACTTTTTTAGACCAAGCAGAGGGAAAAAATATGGAATCACTCAATTCTGAGGAAAAAATTATGGAATCATGAAAAACAAAAGAACGCTCCAACACATCACTAGTATTTTGTTGCACCACCTCTGGCTTTTATAACAGCTTGCAGTCTCTGAGGCATGGACTTAATGAGTGACAAACAGTACTCTTCATCAATCTGGCTCCAACTTTCTCTGATTGCTGTTGCCAGATCAGTTTTGCAGGTTGGAGCCTTGTCATGGACCATTTTCTTCAACTTCCACCAAAGATTTTCAATTGGATTAAGATCCGGACTATTTGCAGGCCATGACATTGACCCTATGTGTCTTTTTGTAAGGAATCTTTTCACAGTTTTTGCTCTATGGCAAGATGCATTATCATCTTGAAAAATGATTTCATCATCCCCAAACATCCTTTCAATTGATGGGATAAGAAAAGTGTCCAAAATATCAATGTAAACTTGTGCATTTATTGATGATGTAATGACAGCCATCTCCCCAGTGCCTTTACCTGACATGCAGCCCCATATCATCAATGACTGTGGAAATTTACATGTTCTCTTCAGGCAGTCATCTTTATAAATCTCATTGGAACGGCACCAAACAAAAGTTCCAGCATCATCACCTTGCCCAATGCAGAGTCGAGATTCATCACTGAATATGACTTTCATCCAGTTATCCACAGTCCACGATTGCTTTTCCTTAGCCCATTGTAACCTTGTTTTTTTCTGTTTAGGTGTTAATGATGGCTTTCGTTTAGCTTTTCTGTATGTAAATCCCATTGCCTTTAGGCGGTTTCTTACAGTTTGGTCACAGATGTTGACTCCGGTTTCCTCCCATTCGTTCCTCATTTGTTTTGTTGTGCATTTTCGATTTTTGAGACATATTGCTTTAAGTTTTCTGTCTTGATGCTTTGATGTCTTCCTTGGTCTACCAGTATGTTTGCCTTTAACAACCTTCCCATGTTGTTTGTATTTGGTCCAGAGTTTAGACACAGCTGACTGTGAACAACCAACATCTTTTGCAACATTGCGTGATGATTTACCCTCTTTTAAGAGTTTGATAATCCTCTTCTTTGTTTCAATTGACATCTCTCGTGTTGGAGCCATGATTCATGTCAGTCCACTTGGTGCAACAGCTCTCCAAGGTGTGATCACTCCTTTTTAGATGCAGACTAACGAGCAGATCTGATTTGATACAGGGTGATTCCATAATTTATTCCTCAGAATTGAGTGAGTCCATATTTTTTTTCCCTCTGCTTAGTCTAAAAAAGTAACCGTTACTGACTGCCACAATTTTTTTTTCTTGATTTCTTATAGTGTTTCTTAAAGCCAGAAAGTTGCCATTTGTAATGACTTTAGTTTTGTGTCATGTCTGTGATCTGCTTTTTTTCTGCAAAATTAAACAACTGAATGAACATCCTCCGAGGCCGGTGATTCCATAATTTTTGCCAGGGGTTGTAGACTGACCTGCCTCCTGTCCAGACCTATTGCCCATTGAAAATGTGTGGCGCATTATGAAGCGCAAAATATGACAATGGAGACCCCGAACTGTTGAACAACTGAAGATGTATATACATCAAGCAAGAATGGGAAAGAATTCTACCTACAAAGCTTCAACAATTAGTGTCCTCAGTTCCCAAACGCTTACTGAGTGTTGTTAGAAGGAAAGGTGATGTAACACAGTGGTAAACATACCACTGTCTCAGCTTTTTTGAAACGTGTTGCAGACATCCATTTCAAAATGAGCAGATATTTGCACAAAAACAAAGTTTATCAGTTTGAACATTAAATATCTTGTCTTTCTGGTGTATTCAATTGAATACAGGTTGAAGAGGATTTGAAAATCATTGTATTCTGTTTTTATTTACATTTTACACAACGTCCCAACTTCATTGGAATTTTGGTTGTAGAAACGGGTGAATCTTAGGATCTAAATGTGATATAAATGTAAACTAAATATGTTTTTCCATGTTTCTGGACATGAGAAACTCATTTCTGATCAGTACAACACCCCCAGAGGTCAATATGGGGTCACCAAGTGTCCACTTTGACTCCTGACTCCAAACACTGACCCTGGAGATTGACATGCTGCTCTTTGTGAGGTCATAGAGGCAGGCTGACTTTGAGTTGGATATACAAGTGGTGACTCTACTTCTGTCTTGGATGTTTGTTCTTGACCACACCCATGATGCCAGGTGGCTCTCAGTCCATGTGAAGGACACGATCCAACTGTCTGAGACTCATCCAGAGACACATTCAGAGTTTGTGTCTGGACGCTTTATCAGTAAAAAGACCATCAGCTGCTTTTCTGCCATTGAAACTGATCACTGCTGAACCTGAACACCATGAATTTATTTTTGATAAATGGATTTTTCGAACACGATACAAAGGTCAAAGGTGAGCAGCCCCCACAGAGGATTGATTGATAACATTTTAATATGATGTCATAGAGCCGCATCAACGTCATTCAGGAGTGTTTTACAGAATGACCACAGAACACAGCTGACACATTATAGTGGGCGTGTCTGTCCATGCAGAGGAGGAGGAGCCAACATCCAGCTGACTGAAGCTGTCAGAAACCTGGATCAGAGCAGCTGAACGTCAGTGTTGTAAATCTGGACACCCTGTTGTCCTCAGTTCATGTCCGTCTCTTCTGTCATGTTGATCTTCCAGCATTTCTGCTGCCAAATTGTCTTCATGACAGAATCAGAAACGCTGCTGATTCAGCAAAAATGTTCCGCTTTAAGACGCTCCTCGTTCCACCTCCACCATCGACTTCTGTCACCGCTGATGGCTTGACCTCTGACCTTACAGGTACAGCAGCAGACATCATGAACTGGTTCTAGTTAATAACCAGAGCTCACCAGGGTTTATTCTCCAACTATTTCCCTGCACTATGCAGGTGAGGAAAATGATGACAAACCCCAAATAAAATTCTTTACCAACAGCTGTAAATTTTCTAAGAGTCATTTTAGTGTTTATACTATTGTGTAAATAGACTTTTGAATGAAACCTGAAGTAGCAGCTGAAATGTTGACAGCAGAGTGTCCACTGTATCAGAGGACAGAAATTTGCTGGAAATATTTTTTTCTGGAAGTTGAGGTTTTCCTCCAAATCTTTAAAGATAATGAAGAAATTTTGTTTTGGTGAATTTTTTTTCTCCTTTCCTTTTCCTGACCTAAAGTTGGTATTTTGTTAAAATCTTCTTGAATACCATCTTGTTATTTCAAATCAGAAAACATGAAATTCAGGAATATGCTCAATTTTGGGTGAATTTCATGGTTTTCGTGACCAAGAGTTGATATTTTCCTCCAAATTCAAATGTCAAAATTCTGCATAAAGAACAGAGATTTGATGAATCAAACAAAACCAGCAGAATTTAAATTCATCAAAAACTAGAAAAAAGTAGCATTTTGGGTGAATTGTATTATTTTTCAAACAACTTGTCTCTTTACAACAACATTTTGTTATGTGAGGACAAATTTCAATTCTGTGAAGAATAATTGTGAACAGAAAAAGAAAAAAAAAATTCATGAATAAGTGAAGAAGAAACATTTTGGGTGAATTTCAGTCCCCCAAAAAGTTGATATCTTACTCAAAATTTACTATTTCAACATTCAGACATGACAACATTCAGAGAATCATAAAGTTTCCCAGCATGCAGCAGGACTCCTGACACAGACGCCATCTCACACCTCGACAACTGCATCACCTTACTGACAGGTTAAACACATGAACATCCAAACACATCACACCTTCACACCACCTTTTAGTCCAAATCTTCAGACACACTGAAGGACACTTTGTGTTTTTGAATTTCTCTTGGATTTCTTTTTAGTAGAATGTAACGGGCCCAGTGGTGGGCACAGTTACGCTAATCTGCTAACCGCTAATTATTGAAGATAATGTTTTTATTATGGGATTAGCTTTTCAGATAACTTTGAAAACTATCATCAGACCAATTATCTTCTGATAAGTTTTGGTCCAATAATTTTTAGATGGCTAACATTTTTGCAGACATGGTAAACAAAGCTTAACAGTTACAAACATTTATTAAGTCTAAAATCAGATGAGTAGTTACCTGTTAAATGTTTTGTCATAAATGCACAGTTCTATTCTCAGCAAACAGAGGAAAGCTGGTTCCAGAAGAAACTGCTCTATCCTCTGCAGGCAAAGGAGAACTGTTCACAGAAAAGAAATAAATTCATTTCTTTTGACCCCATACTGATACACTGGCAATATCACCCAAGTCATCCAGAGGCATACAGTTTTAACTTATGGTCAGAATTTTAACCAAACTAATTTCGGACAAGTTATTTAAATTAACATCACATCTGAAGTTTTACAAAGTGAAATATAAAGTAATGCACTAATTTTTAAGGTTTTAGTGTGGACATTCTGTGTCAAGAGGTGCATTATGGGTACCCTTAGTACATTCACGACAGAAGAAATGCATTTAAGACGCTCTGATCAGGCTCCACACGGACAACAGCATTAAACTCTTTGTATTCACCTTATTCAGCCCCGCCCACTTTACAGCAGAGGCATTTCTGTTTTGGATTAGGACTTCTGGTGAGCGGTGTTTTCAATACAGAACAAAAGAAGATATTACATGGATAGAAACAAAAACCTTTTTGAAAAACTCAAAGGGATCGACTCTGGCTCACCCACGGGTCAGAACAGAGCGGGAAGATGACATGAAAAAGTGGCCCTCGATTATTTTTAGCTACTTTGTGTTGTGACTCAGCCTGGACAGTTTGGCTGTGAGGGACTACGAGCTTCATGCCGCACAGACAGCGCCGCCGTTCGGCATAAGCAGACTACGCAGTCTGCGTGGGGCACCAACCATGTTGCACTCTTTTGCAGGGCCTCCAATTGACTGAAAAATGTGTTGAAATTATTACATTATTACCAGTGATGCCAGTGTTACTCTAATCTAACCACTTTTTTGTAACGAGTAATCTAACGCGTTAATCTTTCCAAATGAGTAATCAGATTAAAGTTATTTCTCCAAGTCACTGTGCGTTACTATTATTTTTACATTGTGGGTCGACAGCAGCATTAAACTTGGTCCGTGGGCAGGTCGTTGGGGTTCGACTGAACTGCCCACTTTAAACGAGCTGTGAGCTTTTCATCAGCTACGACTCGTCCTCACCTCTTAAAGCAAAACAGCACACCTGCACTGAGCTTTACAAAGTCATTTTTATACTTTATTTCTCTCCTTTATTTAGAATTCTGAGCTGAGTCGCTCTGTATCTGGTCGTTAAAAACAGCTGATCCTCCGCGACGTGTCAACAACTAACACTATTTTCCACTCAAATGCACCTAAACTCTCTTTCTGAGGACCACATGATGTGAAAACACAATAAAACTTTCTTACCTATAAATCTGGTCCTGTTTTCTGCATAAATAAATGTTATCCATTCTTTGTGCTCAAACGCCAAAGCAGGGGCGAATCCAGATGGAATGGGGGCGTGGGGCAGGTGTGCCCCCCCCACAACACCCCTAGATTAAAGGTCCAGTTTTGAAGCTGTTTTTTTACTACAACTACTAATGCTACTTAAAATAATAATAATTTTGACAAGTAAAATGTTTATAGAGAATTTAAATGTTAGAAAAATGTTAGAATTTAATAGTTACATTTATAAACAATGTAGGTTAGAAATTGCAAGTTTTACAGTGCTGTCAACAGTTAAATAAGAGGTCAAGAAAGATTATTTTACTTTTTATAAAACAAGTATTTATTTTCAAGAGAGGGTGACTATAAAGTGAGTTTTGGCAAAACAGGTATCATTGTCATGTTGAGGTGGCAGAGGATTGTTGTCGGCAGCTGGGGAAAGTAACTAAAAAAGTAACTAGTAATCTAACTTAGTTACTTTTACAATTGAGTAATCAGTAAAGTAACTAAGTTACTTTTTCAAGGAGTAATCAGTAATTGGATTACTTTATCAAAGTAACTGTGGCAACACTGATTATTACATTTCAAAATCAATATGAATTATTTATGAATAGGCCCATCGTTTTTGTCTTTAAACATTGTGTCGGCCCCTACCCCATTACGTAATTGGGGCAAATTAACAGTTTTTTTTTGCCTAATATAAAGCCCCCATCCATCCCCGCCCTGATTCCCTGAAATGGTACAGCCCTGTTTGCGTCTTTCTCTGTTCGCTGTGTCGCCTAACCAGGGTTGCCACGTGACAATTTCCAGTCCAATAAATGCTCAAAAATGCATGGAGGCACTAAATCCTGCACAATTTGAACTGATTTTTAAAATGTGTGTGGCAATTCTATACAAAAAACCCTTCCAGTGCCATATTTTTACCCTAAACAAACCAATTGGATGGGAAAACACCCAATCTGGCAACCCTGCGCCTAACTGAAGTAGCACTGCTAGCCCACATTCGATTCTGACACGAGACGACAAGTTGCCACTATGCCACAATTAAACAATGAAGCGACAGCAGGAGTCTGGAGCTGAAAAACGGAGGAAAAAGAAACAAAAAGATGATGCCCGTGCATCCCTTGCTGGTAAGTACGTGTTAAAGGTTTAAATTGTTTTGATTACTTAATGTTCAGTGGTGCTGCTTAAGCTAGGTTGCGTTGGCTTTGCTGATTTGATGTAGCTTTAAACGCTAAACTTAAACGCTTTAATAAATAGTAACGGTTTGAGTAGAACTTTTGTGTGTGTGTGTGGGGGGGGGGTTCTCTTGTATGGGGGTGGGGGGGCCTCCCTGACCAGTTATGCTTAGGGCCTCCAAAACCTTAACTTCGGCCCTGCGCGCAGCGCTGTGGTAAAATACTACCAGTGGCGGCTGGTGAAAAACAGTCTTGGTGGGGCTGCTGTGCCAATAGATTCCCTTGCCTTGTCCAGTACAGGCATTCAAGTGAACAGTCGGAAAATTACTACAATTCCACAATAATCATTTCATGTCCTTCTCAAAATCAGCAGTTTTACAGATAAAGTTAACTATTTACAGCTATATTAGGCCCATTTCTACTTTGGAAAGGAACAGTATCAAATACAACACTCAAGTTCTTGAGCAAAGAACATTTCACCATTTGACACCAGTTACACACACAGTACACCAAACTGTACTGAACTGACATTATCTTCAGACAAACAGATCCTGGGGTTCACAATGACACCGACCTTAACAAAATAGAAAATATCACCAAATTTACACTCTTTCAAAATATGGAAAAATTCTTCAATTGACAAAAGAACATTATGTACATACGACAATGTTCACACCACCTTCAAAGAGAGAGAGAGAGAGAGAGAGAGAGAGAGAGAGAGAGAAAAAAAATAGAGGACAAAGCAAATTAAGTTTACAAAACCACTTAATTAAATGCGTTGCTAAACTTGGGTTTGTCTGACTATAAGTGTCTTGTGTGAACTCAGTGGCTGAGTTAGAATTTCTTTAAAAAAAACATGCAAATTGCTATTTTAGGGTTTTGTTTTATTTTGTTTTTAAACTGAGCAATTAATTTGTTTTAGAGTGTGGAATACTCCAAAGAATATTTCACTTCTGTGAACTGATCCTCATAACTTGTAAAGTGAAATCAAAATACCAGCATGGCTGCAGCTTTGAACACTGTTACAAACAGCCCCGGCCTCCCCTATTACCGTTCTTACTGGTCTGCTGTCCCAATAAAGATCACAGCTTTGACCCCCTAAAACAAACAAAAAACATAACTCATTCGTTTTATCTTAATTTTCACCCTCGTTTCCACACCAGGAGCAATATTCGGGAATAAATCGAAGCAGCTCGTCAGATCACCTGAAGAGGTGGATGCGCTCCTTTTCATCCGTGCAGATCAGCAGCCTCCGTGACGTGTGCGCGCTGACAGTGTGAATGAAGCCTGACACGGTTTATAACGAGTCAGACAAATGACTCTCCTCCAACCGGGATGTGCAACTGTCATTAAACCACGAGAAAGATCTGATGTGCGCACCTCCATGCGCCTCCAAAAGGATCCCCGCCAAACTTTGGTGTCACTGATTTGATTAGTTTTGTCCCGTTTTAAACCTCCGAAGAGTTCTTCAACTTACTCCAGCAAAACACACAGAGACAAAATAAAAATAAATATAACCCAAACGTCGTCATCACCATCATCTCTTCCTGACTGACAGCTGCAGCGTCACGTGTATCACTGACTGTAATCTAACGTTCCCGCATTTTTGTAGCAAGGGCTAAAATTACAGCGCCCCAAAGCCATTAATTTTGGCAATGTTGATTTGCCAAATATTTATTAATTTTCCCTAGCAACTACATACAATTGGTTATTTCTCTGCACTTCAAGGGCGCTTTGAATGAGCGCCCAAGACAAGGAATGATACATTCTCTGCTTCTGTCGGTGGAAATGCACTGTTGAATGAGAGTCTGTTGGAGGAAGTGTTGTTTTAATCATTCATATTACATGTAGGCACATACTATTAAATAAAACTGACATTGATAATACTTTTTAAATATATATATATTATGACTTTTCCCCTCCACATCTAGGAGGGCAGCGTCCGAGTGCCCCCTATGGGCCAGCCGCCACTGAATACTACCCGACAAGTAGTAATGCCAAGATTACGTAACGTTAATATACGTATGGTGTTATTTCACGCGGTGTTTGGTTGTATCAAACATCAGAAAATGAGTAAATAAGATAGCAGCTAATGCTAAAAACACAGCTTACCCGTTTGTCTCACTAGCATCCCCCGTAGCTTCTTCAACGAAGCGTTATAGTCCAATCATTTCTCTGGGTAAAGATCCGGTGGTGTGGGTCCACAGCACTCAGATCTCTACGTTCCATGTTCAAAACATCGTTCTGAAAGTGATAGTTTTCTCTTCTTCCAGTTGTTGTGGCACCTACAAACTGAACAATTAATGCTGCTCATGTTTGGACACTTCTAGCGTGCTGTGTTCCAATGCATGCAGCGGCAAACCGGAGGTTGCTTGCCAAAATGGAGCCGCCCACCCTGACTTCCTGAATAAGGTGAATATTGTGCCTAAAACTCTCATGAATATATTCTCTGGGTTTATACATGTTGTTATTGTGTTTGTACACATCGTAAACGTAGCAGACATGGATTATCTGGAATTTTGTTTTGGCAGGTTTTCAGTCTCTACTGCCATCTACTGGCCAGTAGTGTTCATGGCAGTATGAGCATCTGGACGCCAGGAGATGGAAGTGTTCATTTCGACACCGGTTATATCAGACAGTTATTTAATTACAACTTGACTTTTTTTGCAAATGTACGAATGGTGGTTAAATTTTTTTTTTGGCCCCGATTATTGTGTTCTCTCGCATTATTATTGCGTTCCTACACAATAGTTTTTGCAATAACCTAATATCATATTAAAGCGCATGTCTATCAGAGCACAAAGTGAGTGGAATCAGGTGCGGAGGGAGACTGAAGGCACATGTATGCGTGCACAGACAGCAACAGCATTTATGAGGGGACGGTAAAAAAAAAAAAGAGAAAACAAACCTTCATAAGGCACAATAACAGGTGTTGCTACTTACAACCACTGTTGTATATTCATACGGAGTCTTACAGCTGTGCAAGGTGGAGCAACTTACTCCCTCATCTGTCACGAATCCTGTTGCTGTCTGCTGTGTGTGTGTTACTTGTCAACTGTCCAATTCTGGGCGTATTTCATGGTTTTCATGACCAAAATTAGGTATTTTTCCCAAATTCAAAAATTTGCAATGAAGAGCAGAACTTTAATGAAACAAAACCATCAGAATTAAAATGTATCACAAACTGGATCCAAAAGCATTAGGTGAATTTTATTGTTTTCTAAACAGAATTAATGACAACAAAAATTCAAAAATTTGTGAGGAAGAATTGTTACAGTGTTTAGAATCAAACTAAATAATCTGAATAAAAATAAAAATCAAAGAGAAGAAACATTTTGCATAAATTTCTCCCCCCAAAATTTATAATTTCATATTTCCACAAGGAAGAATTATGAACAGTGTTTAGATCAATCTAACAAAATCAACAGAATTAAAATCAGAAACTGAACGAGAAAAAGTGTTTGTGAATTTCGCTGTTTTCACGATGAAAAAAAAAAAATCTACATTTTCAAAAACAATTCAAAATTTTAATATTTTGTGAGGAAGAACCATGAAGAACCATTTCCTTTGATGAAGGAAACAAAACATGATAATCAAATTCATCAAGAAGTGAAGAAGTTTTTAACCAAAAAAAAATTTTAAAAAATTCCATATTTAACCCAAAATTTAAAATTTCATCACACAGAATCAACTATCCCAGCATGCAGCAGGACCCATGACACAGACGCCATCCTCACACCTCGAAGACAGCAACACCTTGCTGACAGGTTAAAACACCATTAACATTTCAAACACAGGAGGTGATGGTCTAGTGGTTAAGCGTTGGACTTGAGACCAGATGATTCCTGGTTCAAATCCCAGTCTGACCGGAAAATCACAAAGGCCCTTGGGCAAGGTCCTTAATCCCTAGTTGCTTCTGGTGTGTAGTGAGCTCCTTGAATTGCAGCACCCTGACATCAGTGTTTTTGTGAATGGGTGAATGTGAGGCATAATTGTAAAGCACTTGAGTGTCTGTTGCAGACCAAAAAGCGCTCTGTAAGATTCAAAGAATTCAAAGAAATTTTATTGTCATATGCACAATATAGAACATGAACATGTTCCCTGCACAATGAAATGTGTCTACTGCATTTAACCCATCCTAATTGCCAGTAGGAGCAGAGGGTCGCCATTAGGCGCCCGGGGACCAGCTCCAGATGTACATCCCTGCCTGGTCAACAGCAGGGCTGAGCAAACCAACACCGACCCATAACAAACAACACACATAACACACAACACATAGGCCGGCCCGGTACATAAAACATATATATGAAAGCAAAACACGAGGGAAAAGGAGAAAAAAAAAAAAACCCCTCATAGCTGCTGCATTACACAGCAGCAATGAGGAAAAAATAAATCCCCATCAGCACAGAAAAACAATAATCACAGAGACAAAAACAAGGACACCAGGACGACAACCGGATTTGAAAGTACCAGTTTATCAGAACACTCCGGAGGCAGCCTGTTTGGCGCCGTCAATGGCCTTGTCCGACAATCCTGGAGGGGGAGGGAGCAGCCCTGCGCAGTCCGAACAGTTCTAACAGAGCTGGAGAAGCTGAGGGGAGGGGGGAAGACCAGGGAGCGAGGCTTAAGTGTTGGTCTTCTGAGGAGGTTTTAACACAGCGACCTTGAAGTGCAGCTGTATTTGGGGAAGCCAAATGAATAGCCAGATTAGCAGACGCCTGAAAGATTCCACAGTTCTGAGAACAGAGTGGCTCTCAATGCATCTGAATGTAGAATGTGGTCTTCACAGACGGTCATAGCGGGTTTCCAGGGCCGCAATCCTGCTCGAGATGTTTTCCAACGCGCGGTTAACCCCCGCCGACTGCGCAGCCACTGC
This sequence comes from Thalassophryne amazonica, assembly GCF_902500255.1. Lineage (NCBI taxonomy): Eukaryota > Metazoa > Chordata > Actinopteri > Batrachoidiformes > Batrachoididae > Thalassophryne > Thalassophryne amazonica. The sequence goes on along the minus strand of NC_047120.1, from coordinate 541,274 downwards.
CTTCCCAATCGAATCAATTATGTAGGGCAGCCTGGAAGGATCAATCAAAGCTGCTTCCACTTTCTTGATTTTCCGGTAAACCAGCAAAGTGCCCGCTCCACACATCAGAAAGCCGGTCACCCCAAGCCGAATATGTACACATCTTCAACGTCCTCCACAGAAAGCATGTAAAGGCACATGACCTGCCATCTCCTCCACGAGTCCATCACGTAACCCATCACATGCGTCCCGGCAGGACAGGTCGGGTCCTCCGCTCCCGAAGATCTTGTAGAAAAATAGTGTCAATTGCGTTCAGAGACCACTTTAACAGATCCAGAAGAGCAAAGCTGCAGCCTCACAGACAACACGCCAAGTGTTAAATACAGTCCATTTAACACTTAACACCACCTTTTAGTCCAATCTTCTGCCACACTGAAAGCCACCTTTTTTTTCATCTTGTATTTCTTTTCAATAGATGTAACGAGCCAAAGAACTGGGGTCTGTAGTTGCACCCACCCACAGCTGGCACTGCATCCGAGGACTCTCTTCAAGATGGTGATCGTTACCTTAATTGTGTTGGGAAGGTGTCGTAGCACGGACTCACAACAGGGGGCGCAAATGAACGGACAATGAATAAGCCCAAAACGGTAACAATTTAATGTTGCGATAATACACAACGAAACGTACTATAATCTGCACAGTCAATTTAACACCAGGTGACGTGTGGGCAGGCTCGAAGATAGAAGACCCCCGACAGAGAGAAGCTGCGTCCCACACGGCTTCCACCACCAACGGTCTGAAGAACACCGGAGCCGCCAAGTCCCGAGTCCCCAGGTGGCCTCTGTCTTCGGCTGTCGACCCTGGTACTGCTGGCAGAAAGCAGAAATATGATGAGTGAGTGTGAATCCGTACACTCAGTAAATCCACAGTTAACGAGGGAGGAAGCGCCTCCACCTCCAAGCACACACTCGTGCAGCTCCTGTTTGAGCACTTATCTGGGTGGGAGGTGTTGCGAAGCCGTCGCTGAACACCTCAAACGCCACCTCCACAGATGAGTCTCACCGACAGGAAAACGGCTGCAAAGAAGAGTTTAGACAGATGCAGTCTTAAGTTCACAGAGAAATTACCTTGGTAATGGTAGTCGATTTCTCGGCGGAGAGGTGGAGTTGCAGTCCGGCTTTTATGGTGGTGATGATGAACGAGTGACAGCTGGTGCAGAGGATGAGTGACAGCTGTCACTTCTTCTGGGTCTGGCGCCCTCTCGTGCTTGGAGCCCGCACTCCAAGCAGGGCGCCCTCTGGTGGTGGTGGGCCAGCAGTACCTCCTCTTCAGCGGCCCCCACCCAAATTGCAGACAAATGCACCTCATGTGCTCTTGGGTGACCGGGATTACCTCAAGGTATTTCTTCAGGTTCTTCTTCATCAGGCCTGTTGCCCAACAACAACTGGGATGATATCGATGTCTTTCAATGACCATGTTGTTCGTAGGTCATTTTTCAGGTCTTGGTATTTCGTGATCTTTCCCCTTTCAGCTCGATTCAGGCCGTAGTCATTGGGGACTGTCACATGGATGATTTTGGCTGTTTTCTCTTGCTTGTTCCAGATGACAATATCAGGTTTGATTGCACCTCCTTCCATATGTCTTCCTGCTGGGATCTTTATCGTAGAAGACAGTTTTCCGTTGGATGAGACTGGTGCTGGTTCATGCTCCCAGACGTTTTCCTTGACTTCCATCTCCAGTTCCTTACATACTTTCCAGTGGAGATATTGACAGATCTTGTTGTGTCTGGATGTATAATGTCCGTCTGCCAGGAGGATCTGACATGCTGAAGTTAGATGGTTTACACTCTCAACAGCTGTGTGACAGAATCAGCATTTATCATTTTGTGAGATCCCTGACATTTTTTTGAAGCCATTTGTTAGAAGTCCCTGATCTTGTGCTCCAATCAGAATTTGTTCTCCATCAAAACCAAGTTCTCCATTTTAACCACTGCATTGGTCCAACTTGTCAATGTTTTCCTTTTCCAGTTCTTCTTGGAATCGTCCAGCACTTTTGTGTTGTTTCCATCTGTCCACTTGATGTTTTCATTCTCTTTTGCTGTTTTGTTCTCTGGTCTGTCTTGCGAGTTTTGTTGCAGGTGTCAGATTGTTGCTTTCCTCTCTCTTGTAGGAGGTCTTCGGCCAAGTTGTTTGCCAGTTTGATGACGGACGTTTGCTCGGATAAGGTCTTTGATGTTGTCCTCCCTTTTTCATGAGTACTTCTTCAGAGCTCTTTAAGTACTGTCCAATACTTATTACAGACGCTCTGTAGGCTGGGTGATTTCAGTGAGACCCAGACCTCCTTCTCTGTGAGGGAGATATATTCTGTCCATGCACTGATTTCTGTATGTAACCTTGTGGAGGGTGAGCATCTTCCTGGTTTTCGTGTCCACGCTGTGACCAGTCTACTTTGCCAAACCCAAAGGTCACCACTGGTATTGCAAACTGGTTTATGGCTGTAATCTTGTTTTATGGTGTCAACTTTGATTTGCAGATAAATGTTAAATAGACTGCATTTATATAACACTTTTCAATCTGCATCGGACGCTCAAAGTACTTTACAATGATGCCTCACATTAACCCAATCACAAGCACACCAATGTCAGGGTGCTGCCATGCAAGGTGCTCTACTACACTGGGACCTTGCCCAAGGGCCCTCAGTGACTTTCCATTCTGGTTGGGTCTTGAACCGAGGATCCACTGGTCTGAAGCCCAACACTTAACCACTAGACCATCACCTCCCTTTTTAAACGGTTTAGGTATTCTTGTGTTACTCTCACTCCCTTTCCTTATGATCTTCAATGTAGCTCCCTTCCCAACTGTATGTTTTCTGTTTTTCTATTTTTTTTTACTCTTTTTGATTGTGCATTTGAGCATTTATCCAGTCCAAATTCCATACCAACGTCTTTGGAGAACTTATGGACTGCTACCATGAGCCGACTGAGTCCCTAATCTGAGTCAAAGACTTTTAAGTCATCCACGAACAGCAGATGGTTCACTTTTTTTTTTTCCTTCTCTCTACTTAAGTCATACCCGATGTCATGCTCCTTCAGGATCTTCCTGAGGGTCTATGATTAAACAGAATAAAAGTGGTGAGAGTCTGTCTCTCTGGAATATTCCTCTCTGAACTCGTATGTCTGTGATTATTATTTGTCCCTCGTGTGGTTCAGGGTGATGGTGGTGTTCCACTTGTTCATTTGTGCTCTCAGGAAAGATCTTATTTCGTCATTGATGTTGTAGAGTTCTAAGCACCTCATGATCCAGGAGTGTGACACGCTGTCAAATGCCTTTTTGTAGTCAATCCAAGCCATGCTGAGGTTTCTCCTCCTTTTTTTGCAGTCCTCCATGATAGTTTGTCTATCAGTAACTGGTCTTTAGTAGGGATGGGTATTGACGAGATTTTATGGATATCGATGCCATTATCGATTCCGCTTATCAATCCAATTCCTTATCGATACCTCTTACGAATTTTCCGTGTACTAAAAGTAGGCTTTACAGGTTTTCTGTGTCAACAAAATTTTAAATTGGTCACTGGATCATTGATCTCTGGACATAAATAAAAGTAAACAAAATCTGTAACTTTTGTTAAAAGCATTTCCTTTCAGACATTTTGGCATGAATGTCTCTCCGTACCTCTGAGCTGAACTCAGCCGGCTGCTGCACGTCAGTGCAGGATGTCTCGTTTTGGGAGGAAAAAACGTTTTGATCGATTGCAGTTTGTTTGTATTACAACTTTTGGAAAGAGGTGTCATTTGATTTAAACGGTGATTTGGTTTGAAGTTATTATTCATTCACTGGACTCTATTGTTCTAACTTGACTCAGCAGAGAGCCGCGCAGCGTTTGGAGCTGTGTGAACAGAACAGAGGACGATTCTCATTTCTTTCTCACAACAAGACAGGAGTCCCAGTTAGTGACTTTAATCTGCACAAAAGTGACTCACAATTGACATATTCAGGGATGAAGTGGTGAAAACAAAAAGCTGAAACCCAAAATTACCCCCCAACACCACCTGCACGAAATTTGAATTCCAGAAGCTCTGAAATGCAATCTGGGGCTATTCCAGACAAAAACTGCAGTGAGTGCAGCATCCATTTAGTGAGGAAAAAAACCCAGTTTCCTTATTCAAATTCATTCCAGTAGTATTCTGCTCTTACTAGGATGCAGCAGTTTTCCAGCTTGGCAGATAGTTCTGGAGGAAAATCACTGAAGAAATCAACAAAACTAAAATATGTTTGAAACAAACTGTCACTAAACTTAAATAAACAGGGATGAAGTGGAGGTGTTAAGAGTCACAGAGTGTTCACAGGAAACATTATTTCTACGAGGTCTGTTAGAAAGTATTGGACCTTTTTATTTTTTGCAAAAACCTGATGGATTTGAATCATGTGTGCTTGCATGAGCAAACCTTGAACCTTCGTGCGCATGCGTGAACTTTTCACGCCTGTCGATTGCATCATTTTCTGGTAGTGCAGCCTTTGTGTGAGGACATGTGCTGTGCGCGCGGCGGATTTTCATTTCAAGGAAAAGACGTAATACTGGAGCAGGGCCACATCAAATTTGCCAGAAACTGGGCGACAGTCAGGTGGAAACCATTCGGATGATTCAGACGGCTTTTGATGACTTTTCAGTTGTGTGACTATCCGAGAAATTGTGGAAGAGGTGGGCATGTCACAGCATGTCCTGTGAGACTTCAACACGAAGGCGCTTTTGCTCCGCCATCAGCAGCTTCGGCATGAATTTCGCCGCCACTCCTTTTCATGGCCAAATCTTCTGTCACAGTGGAATGTACCGACAAAGTGCTGATGTCCACCTCTTCCGCAATTTCTTGGATAGTCACACGACGGTCCCGCATCACCACAGCGTTCACTTTGGAAATGATCTGGTCATTTCAGCATGTTGATGGCCGACCGGAGCATGGCGCGCTCTCCACCGTTGTGCGGGACGTCTTTAAACCGGTTGTACCGCTCCTTAATCTGTGTGATGCCCGTAGCATTCGTCACCGAAAGCCGTCTGAATATCCGAATGGTTTCCACTGGCTGTCACCCAGTTTCTGCCAAAATTTGATGCGGCACTGCTCCAGTCCTTCCGTCTTTTTCCTTGTAATGAAAATCCGCTGAGAGCACTACACGTCCTCACCAAAGGCTGCTTACCAGAAAATGACGCAATCGACAGGCGTGAAAAAGTTCACGCAAGTGCACGAAGGTTCGATGTTTTTGCAAAAAATAAAAAGGTCTGATACTTTTCTAACAGACCTCGTATATGTACGAGGTCTGTGAGAAAAATATCCGACCTTATTATTTTTTTTGAAAACCATATGGATTTGAATCACGTGTGATTGCGTCAGCCAAGCTTGAACCTTCGTGCGCATGCGTGAGTTTTTTTCACGCCTGCTGGTTGCATCATTAGCCTGTGGGCAGGCTTTGAGTGAGGAATGGTCCACCCCTCTCGTCGTTTTTTTCATTGTTCAGGAATGGCTCAGACTGACTGCCGCTTTGCTTGATCAAATTTTTCAGAAACTGTGAGGCACATCAAAGTGGACACCATTCGAGAAATTCAGATGGTTTTTGGTGAAAATTTATGGGCTTCAAAGAGATTACGGAGTGTTACTGTCACTTTAAGGACGGCCCCCAGCGCTGGTGGTGTGCCGCGCTTCGAACCCCAATCGACAGGCTGAACGACCATTTCATTTCTAAACGGATGGCTGTATGGATCCGTGACCATCGTGTGCAATTTCTCTGGTTATCACAAGAGCTGGACATCAACCATTTTCCGGCAGATTTCACTTTAACAAGAGATTTTGTCATGGGAAGCCGAGTGGAGGCTTCGCGCACAATGGATTCGCTACTGGAACGAGACAAAACCACCTCCGTTTTGGTCTCACAGGACGGCTTTGAGATGGCGTTCAGACAGCTGTCGGTGGTTTTCAGTCGAGTGATTATCCGAGAAATTGTGGATGTGCCTGGACATGCCAGAACATGTCCTGTGAGGCTTCATCACGGCGTTGCTTTGCGCCATGCGGCACCGCCACGATTCCTCCGCACGTCTGTCTCAATGTGCCGAAAAAATGCTGATGTCCACGTCTTTTCACAAATCCTGTGCTAGCCAGATGACATCCCAGATAAAACACAGCGTCCAGTTTGGAAATGAACAGCACATTCTACTGTTACAGGAGTTTTTGTCATGGAAAGAGGAGACATATGGTCTTTAGCGAGGAAACATTACGATAAAGTGGAATAAAACAATGAATCAATGAAGCAGCAATTGAATCACTGCTTCGATCTGTGAATCACTGCTTCGATCTGCGAATCACTGCTTCGATTGGTTCAAGGTTCAAAGCAAAGCCGCGCTGCAGAAAAGTTGATAACAGACCCGCTGCAGGGTCTGTAATCAATGTAGAGAAATTATCATTTTCCTGGCACCCCCCCCCCCCCCCAAAAAAAAACAACGGCCACTCTGAAGGACCGATAAGGGAATCGTTAAGCAAAAAGGTTATTGATGTCGGTGGATCGAATCATTTCGTTACGATACCCGAAAGGAACGGTTCTGATACCCATCCTTAGTCTTTAGTTACTTATCTTTTTCTGAAGCAACCTTTCTGTTCATCTCCCAGGTAGCCACCAGTGTCCAGATGTTCATAAATGGCATCAGCTATGATTCCTGTCAGCCATTTGTATGTTGTTTGGCAGCAGATGAGTCTGGTTAGCTGTGTTTCCTTGGTCGTTTGGACCTGAATGAATTATCATGTGTCCTGCTAATTTGTGTCCTTTCCTCTCCTGTGTGAATTATCATGTGTTTTCAGGTGGCCCTTTTCTCTAAATCTGCGACCACATTCAGAACAGCCAAATTGTTTTTGTCTTTTTTTTTCATTTGCCTTGAATTTCCTTCTACAAGAGTGCAGTGGGCCCCAGACCCGGGGTCTAAAGCTGCACCCTTAACATTACTGACTTTGTATCCGAGGGCTCTCTCCAAGATAGTGACCTTTCCTCTCCTCAAATACTGCCTTTGATCTCCTGCCCCACTTCTCAAGTTTGAGTAAGCGAAGCAGTGAGAGATCTTTTTCTTTTCCCCAATGGACCAATTTACAATGATGCAGTTTCACTGGATTCTTTTAGCCCTTTGTGAATTATCATGTGTCTTTTCAGGTTGCTCTTATCTCCAAATCTGCGACCACATTCAGAACAGCCAAATTGTTTTTGTCCTGTGTGAATTATCATGTGTCTTATCAGGGCGCTCTTATCTCCAAATCTGCGACCACATTCAGAACAGCCAAATTGTTTTTGTCCTGTATGAATTATCATGTGTCTTTTCAGGGTGCTCTTATCTCCAAATCTGCGACCACATTCAGAACAGACAAATTGTTTATGTCCTGTGTGAATCATCATGTGTCTTTTCAGGGTTCGCTTTTCTCCAAATCTGCAACCACATTCAGAACAGCCAAATTGTTTTTGTCCTGTGTGAATTATCATGTGTCTTTTCAGGGTGCTCTTATCTGCAAATCTGCAACCACATTCAGAACAGCCAAAAGGTTTTGTCCTGTGTGAATTATCATGTGTCTTTTCAGGGTGCGCTTATCTCCAAATCTGTGACCACATTCAAAACAGCCAAACTGTTTGTGTCCTGTGTGAAGTGTGTGTTTTGTCAGTTCGCCCTTTTGACAAAATCTTTGACCACATTCAGAACACACAAATCGTTTTTGTCTTGTATGAATTATCATGTGTTTTTTCAGGGCGCCCTTTTGTCTAAATCTGCGACCACATTCAGAACAGCCAAATTGTTTGTGTCCTGTGTGAATTATCTTGTGTTTTTTCAGGTTGCTCTTTTGTCCAAATCTTCGACCACATTCAGAACAGCCAAATTGTTTGTGTCCTGTGTGAATTATCATGTGTCTTTTCAGGTTGCTCTTATCTCCAAATCTGCGACCACATTCAGAACAGCCAAATTGTTTGTGTCCTGTGTGAATTATCATGTGTCTTTTCAGGGTGCTTTTATCTCCAAATCTGTGACCACATTCAGAACAGTCAAATGGTTTCTTCCTGTATGAATTGTCTTCTGTTTCTGTGTTTTACTCAAATCAGAACAGAATGGTTTCACGCTTGCTTGCCTCATCTTGTATTGCTCTGAACTGTTCATGGGTCCAGATGCTTGAAAATACATAAATTCTGCCTCAGCAATGTTGCATTTGCTTGAACTAACAATATTGATATTTGTTCGACAGGAAAAACGTGACTGAAGTTCTCTGTTCTGTTTCCAGTCATCACTGTCATCAGTGTCAGTTCCAGAATTGTCTGAACTCCTGCCACTGGTATCTGGTTGTAAATGACTGTTTGGACCTGAGTTGCTGGCTGGTTGTGGTCCTCCATCGTCCTCTCCCATCAGATTCTGCTGTCAGTGTTCGTGTACAGATGAGGCTGGCTACAGGCTCAGCCTCTGTGCTCTCATCACTTGGGCTTTGATGAAGCTGTGATGTCTCTGGTTTCTCATCATCATTTTCACTCTTCACAGGGATGGCAGTGAAACCAAACTTGGTGAGATCTGCCTCCTCCAGCTGCTGAAGCTGCTCTCCGCTGACTTATCCACAGCTTCTCTTCTTTAATGTGCTCCTGGTCAACACTCAGATTCCATTCCTGGTGTTCAGGGAGAGTTTCTTCTTTAATCACCAACAACGGCTGCATGTCTGCAAAGAAACAAATTAACAATAAATGTTAGAACAACACTCATTAAAAGGAAGTATCAGAGTGGTGAGTTTGACCTGATGACAGTGTTTTTGCACTGATGGAACTGATTAAGTGGAAATGTCCAGCAGGACCTGGTTTCATAAAACAGTCTCATCTTTTAGTCTCCTAAACTTACTTAGTCGACTAAAGCCTCGGTCACACGGCACTAATGAAGGACACTGAAGCCCAAATGAACAAGAAATCTGGACCGACCTTAACTTTCGGGGACATCGTTTAACCGTCGTCCAGCAGAAACAATAGCGGTAAGAACATTTTATTAACTACTTTAAGTATTTACACACTTTCCAAATGTTTATGGCTGGCCTGCGTGTTCACACATGTTGATGTTCTGAAGACAAACATCTCTCACCTGTTTCAAGACAACAAAATCCTGCACCTGCAAGTGCTGTGGACATGAGTACAACTTTAGCTGCACTTGGTCTCATACTCGCTGTCAATCACATCACTGTGAATGTTTAATTTGATTTTTTTAAAGTGTCAAAGTTGATGTTTGCTCCGTTTAGCTTTTGTTCATTTCATTTTTGTTTCTGGACTCATCTCTGTGCTTGTTCTGTTAGACCTCAGTGCTGCTTTTGATACTGTTGACCATAAAATTTTATTACAGAGATTAGAGCATGCCATAGGCATTAAAGGCACTGCGCTGCGGTGGTTTGAATCATATTTGTCTAATAGATTACAATTTGTTCATGTAAATGGGGAATCTTCTTCACAGACTAAAGTTAATTACGGAGTTCCACAAGGTTCTGTGCTAGGACCAATTTTATTCCCTTAGGCAGTATTATTAGACGGTATTGCTTAAATTTTCATTGTTACGCAGATGATACCCAGCTTTATCTATCCATGAAGCCAGAGGACACACCCAATTAGCTAAACTGCAGGATTGTCTTACAGACATAAGACATGGATGACCTCTAATTTCCTGCTTTTAAACTCAGATAAAACTGAAGTTATTGTACTTGGCCCCACAAATCTTAGAAACATGGTGTCTAACCAGATCCTTACTGTGGATGGCATTACCCTGACCTCTAGTAATACTGTGAGAAATCTTGGAGTCATTTTTGATCAGGATATGTCATTCAAAGCGCATATTAAACAAATAGTAGGACTGCTTTTTTGCATTTACGCAATATCTCTAAAATCAGAAAGGTCTTGTCTCAGAGTGGCTGAAAAACTAATTCATGCATTTATTTCCTCTAGGCTGGACTATTGTAATTCATTATTATCAGGTTGTCCTAAAAGTTCCCTAAAAAGCCTTCAGTTAATTCAAAATGCTGCAGCTAGAGTACGACGGGGACTAGAAGGAGAGAGCATATCTCACCCATATTGGCCTCTCTTCATTGGCTTCCTGTTAATTTTAGAATAGAATTTAAAATTCTTCTTCTTACTTATAAGGTTTGAATAATCAGGTCCCATCTTATCTTAGGGACCTCGTAGTACCATATCACCCCAATAGAGCGCTTCGCTCTCAGACTGCAGGCTTACTTGTAGTTCCTAGGGTTTGTAAGAGTAGAATGGGAGGCAGAGCCTTCAGCTTTCAGGCCTCTCCTGTGGAACCAGCTCCCAATTCAGATCAGGGAGACAGACACCCTCTCTACTTTTAAGATTAGGCTTAAAACTTTCCTTTTTGCTAAAGCTTATAGTTAGGGCTGGATCAGGTGACCCTGAACCATCCCTTAGTTATGCTGCTATAGACGTAGACTGCTGGGGGGTTCCCATGATGCACTGTTTCTTTCTCTTTTTGCTCTGTATGCACCACTCTGCATTTAATCATTAGTGATCGATCTCTGCTCCCCTCCACAGCATGTCTTTTTCCCGGTTCTCTCCCTCAGCCCCAACCAGTCCCAGCAGAAGACTGCCCCTCCCTGAGCCTGGTTCTGCTGGAGGTTTCTTCCTGTTAAAAGGGAGTTTTTCCTTCCCACTGTAGCCAAGTGCTTGCTCACAGGGGGTCGTTTTGACCGTTGTGGTTTTACATAATTATTGTATGGCCTTGCCTTACATAAAGCGCCTTGGGGCAACTGTTTGATGTGATTTGGCGCTATATAAAAAATTGATTGATTGAAATTGATTGATTGATTTTTGTTTCCTTCCTTTTTGCACTTTTGATTCGCAGGCTTTTCTGTGATGGGAAAGGTACAGGATCATTTGTTCCCCTTTTCTCAACAATTTTATACTTTTCTTCCCTTCGTTCAGTTATCCCCGTGTGACTGCACCAAAAGGTTAGTCACCCAACATAAGCTGTTTCATTTCACATAGACGGTTAAACTTGTAGATTAGCCATCCAAGGTTAGTCGATGATTTTCATGGGCATAAGCGGCTGCACGAGTGTCGCTAGAACAAAACGCCTCCAATGAATGAGAGTTCTGTTTACTTCCGGGTTGGTCTTCTGCTACAACCGTCTTCTGCTAGCTGAGTTTACCACATCAGAGAAGAAGCACTCCTGGAAAAAGGATCCTGCCTTCTCCAAACTGGAGAAAGCTCTCCTTATTGCAGGTGTCTGAGCAACATAGGGGTGCTCTTGAGTGTTTCAAAGGAACATCAGCCCTTGCTTCCAAAAGACGGGAGGAGATCGCATTGTCCCTCAATAGGTAGCTGGACAGATCACCCAATCAAATCAAATCAATTTTATTTATATAGCGCCAAATCACAACAAACAGCTGGGTCAAGTGATGGCTTTTTAAGTAATGGTTTAATTACTGCCACCTTAAAAGCCTGTGGTACATAGCCAACTAATAAAGATAGATTGATCATATTTAAGATCGAAGCATTAATTAATGGTAGGGCTTCCTTGAGCAGCCTGGTAGGAATGGGGTCTAATAGACATGTTGATGGTTTGGAGGAAGTAACTAATGAAAATAACTCAGACAGAACAATCAGAGAGAAAGAGTCTAACCAAATACCGGCATCACTGAAAGCAGCCAAAGAGAATGATATGTCTTTGGGATGGTTATGAGTAATTTTTTGTCTAATAGTTAAAATTTTATTAGCAAAGAAAGTCATGAAGTCATTACTAGTTAAAGTTAAAGGAATACTCGGCTCAATAGAGCTCTGACTCTTTGTCAGCCTGGCTACAGTGCTGAAAAGAAACCTGGGATTGTTCTTATTTTCTTCAATTAGTGATGAGTAGTAAGATGTCCTAGCTTTACGGAGGGCTTTTTTATAGAGTAACAGAGTCTTTTTCCAGGCTAAGTGAAGATCTTCTAAATTAGTGAGACGCCATTTCCTCTCCAACTTACGGGTTATCTGCTTTAAGATGCGAGTTTGTGAGTTATACCACGGAGTCAGGCACTTCTGATTTAAGGTTCTCTTTTTCAGAGGAGCTACAGCATCCAAAGTTGTCCTCAATGAGGATATAAACTATTGACGAGATAATCTATCTCACTCACAGAGTTTACGTAGCTACTCTGCACTGTGTCGGTATATGGCATTGGAGAACATAAAAAGGAATATCCTTAAACCTAGTTATAGCGCTTTCTGAAAGACTTCTACTGTAATGAAACTTCCCCACTGCTGGGTAGTCCATCAAAGTAAATGTAAATGTTATTAAGAAATGATCAGACAGAAGAGGGTTTTCAGGGAATACTGTTAAGTCTTCAATTTCTTAACTTACTTTAACTTTTTTTTTTCTTATATAGCGCCAAATCACAACAAACAGTTGCCCCAAGGCACTTTATATTGTAAGGCAAGGCCATACAATAATTACGTAAAAACCCCAACGGTCAAAACGACCCCCTGTGAGCAAGCACTTGGCGACAGGGGGAAGGAAAAACTCCCTTTAACAGGAAGAAACCTCCAGCAGAACCAGGCTCAGGGAGGGGCAGTCTTCTGCTGGGACTGGTTGGGGCTGAGGGAGAGAACCAGGAAAAAGACATGCTGTAGAAGAGAGCAGAGATCAGTCACTAATGATTAAATGCAGAGTGGTGCATACAGAGCAAAAAGAGAAAGAAACGCTCAGTGCATCATGGGAACCCCCCAGCAGTCTAAGTCTATAGCAGCATAACTAAGGGATTGTTCAGGGTCACCTGATCCAGCCCTAACTATAAGCTTTAGCAAAAAGGAAAGTTTTAAGCCTAATCTTAAAAGTAGAGAGGGTGTCTGTCTCCCTGATCTGAATTGGGAGCTGGTTCCACAGGAGAGGAGCCTGAAAGCTGAAGGCTCTGCCTCCCATTCTACTCTTAAAAACCCTAGGAACTACAAGTAAGCCTGCAGTCTGAGAGCGAAGCGCTCTATTGGGGTGATATGGTACTATGAGGTCCCTAAGATAAGATGGGACCTGATTATTCAAAACCTTATAAGTAAGAAGAAGAACTTTAAATTCTATTCTAGAATTAACAGGAAGCCAATGAAGAGAGGCCAATATGGGTGAAATATGCTCTCTCCTTCTAGTCCCCGTCAGTACTCTAGCTGCAGCATTTTGAATTAACTGAAGGCTTTTCAGGGAACTTTTAGGACAACCTGATAATAATGAATTACAATAGCCCAGCCTAGAGGAAATAAATGCATGAATAAGTTTTTCAGCATCACTCTGAGACAAGACCTTTCTAATTTTAGAGATATTGCATAAATGCAAAAAAGCAGTCCTACATATTTGTTTAATATGCGCACTGAATGACATATTCTGATCAAAAATGACTCCAAGATTTCTCACAGTATTACTAGAGGTCAGGGTAATGCCATCCAGAGTAAGGATCTGGTTAGACACCATGTTTCTAAGATTTGTGGGGCCAAGTACAATAACTTCAGTTGTATCTGAGTTTAAAAGCAGGAAATTAGAGGTCATCCATGTCTTTATGTCTGTAAGACAATCCTGCAGTTTAGCTAATTGGTGTGTGTCCTCTGGCTTCATGGATAGATAAAGCTGTGTATCATCTGCGTAACAATGAAAATTTAAGCAATGCCGTCTAATAATACTGCCTAAGGGAAGCATGTATAAAGTGAATAAAATTGGTCCTAGCACAGAACCTTGTGGAACTCCATAATTAACCTTAGTCTGTGAAGAAGATTCCCCATTTACATGAACAAATTGTAATCTATTAGATAAATATGATTCAAACCACCGCAGCGCAGTGCCTTTAATACCTATGGCATGCTCTAATCTCTGTAATAAAATTTTATGGTCAACAGTATCAAAAGCAGCACTGAGGTCTAACAGAACAAGCACAGAGATGAGTCCACTGTCTGAGGCCATAAGAAGATCATTTGTAACCTTCACTAATGCTGTTTCTGTACTATGATGAATTCTAAAACCTGACTGAAACTCTTCAAATAGACCATTCCTCTGCAGATGATCAGTTAGCTGTTTTACAACTACCCTTTCAAGAATTTTTGAGAGAAAAGGAAGGTTGGAGATTGGCCTATAATTAGCTAAGATAGCTGGGTCAAGTGATGGCTTTTTAAGTAATGGTTTAATTACTGCCACCTTAAAAGCCTGTGGTACATAGCCAACTAATAAAGATAGATTGATCATATTTAAGATCGAAGCATTAATTAATGGTAGGGCTTCCTTGAGCAGCCTGGTAGGAATGGGGTCTAATAGACATGTTGATGGTTTGGATGAAGTAACTAATGAAAATAACTCAGACAGAACAATCGGAGAGAAAGAGTCTAACCAAATACCAGCATCACTGAAAGCAGCCAAAGATAACGATACGTCTTTGGGATGGTTATGAGTAATTTTTTCTCTAATAGTTAAAATTTTATTAGCAAAGAAAGTCATGAAGTCATTACTAGTTAAAGTTAAAGGAATACTCGGCTCAATAGAGCTCTGAGTCTTTGTCAGCGCGTAACCGGGTGTCATTACTGCCGACGTGAATTACAATCTTACCAAATTTACGCTTAGCCTTAGCCAGCAGTTTCAAATTTCCTTCAATGTCGCCTGCTCTGGCCCCGGAAGACAATTGACTATGGTTGCTGGTGTCGCTAACTTCACATTTCGAGTCGCCAATAACCAGAGTTTGATCCTCGGCGGGTGTGTCATCGAGTGGGGAAAAACGGCTAGAAATGTGAACGGGTTGGCGGTGTACACGGGGCTTCTGTTTAGAACTACGCTTCCTCCTCACAGTCACCCAGTCGGCCTGGTTTCCCGGCTGCTCGGAATCTGCCAGAGGGAAACTAACGGCGGCTAAGCTACCTTGGTCCGCACCGACTACAGGGGCCTGGCTAGCTGTAGAATTTTCCACGGTGCGGAGCCGAGTCTCCAATTCGCCCAGCCTGGCCTCCAAAGCTACGAATAAGCTACACTTATTACAGGTACCATTACTGCTAAAGGAGGCCGAGGAATAACTAAACATTTCACACCCAGAGCAGAAAAGTGCAGGAGAGACAGGAGAAGCCGCCATGCTAAACCGGCTAAGAGCTAGTAGCTGCGCTAAGCTAGCGGATTCCTAAAAACACACAAAGTGAATAATGTGTAAATAATTTAGAGGTGATTCAGCAGAGGGAGTGCTTTAGTTAAGGCACGTGAAGATTACACTGTGAAACAAATCGTTATCTAGGTAACTAGATCAATCTTACTGCGCAGATTAAACAGCTAACAGATACAGCAAAACACCGCTGTGCTCCGGAACAGGAAGTGATACAATACCGCAGTGAGAGCCAACCACCAGTAAACAGGCGGGTGTAAAATGGTGAGACTGGCTACTCGTTATAGATTCCATCACTGGGTGTTTTTGTGTGTGTTTGTTTTCAGTTTATTATTATTTTCTTTCTTTTTTTTCTTTTCTCTCTGTCATAGTGCAAATGTTTTCCTACATTATATGTTGTAAATATCTTGTACTTCCGTTTTATTTGGTGTTGTAAAAATCAAAGTTCAAATCATAAAAAAAGCTGCCCCCCTTCTGTTCCATTCTGTTAACATAATATTATTATGTTTACATAATGTTTACATCATGAAAAATTTCCTGCCAGTCCTATCGTCTGTTTGATTTCCACCCAAAGGGACCAAGAATGAAGGGTGAATGTTTCAAGTTTTGTTTAATAACTTTTGTAGAGTTGAGGGTTTTTTTTTTGTAATGTTATTTATCATTTCCTTAGAGATTAATGCAACTTTGCACAGATTTTTTTGTACTAGACAGTTCTTTGTTACTGTTCTTGAAAATTGCACAAACACTACAGGTTCTTGTGAAAAGAATCTTATTTTACTGTTATATGATAGTTTCCTCACATGTTATATCAGGGTCCATGTTTTATTGTTAAAATATTCTACCAGCACACTGCATTTTTTTTTTTTTTTTTTTTTTACTTAAAAGTTAATCAATATGAGGACAAAGCTTCAGCTTTTAGCTCATCAGCCGATTTATCGATTATCTGCATTTTTTTTATCCAAATATCGTTATCGGCATCGGCCTCAAAAAAATCCATATTGGTCGGGCTCTAGTTCGCATTGCCGTTAGTAAGTCAAACCTGTTTCCACTGCACATTGGCCTCCGCCAGGGCTGCCCTTTGTCACCGGTTCTGTTCATTATTTTTATGGACAGAATTTCGATCCGCAGCCAGGGTGTAGAGGGCGTCTGGTTTGGGAACCACAGAATCTCGTCTCTGCTGTTTGCAGACGATGTGGTTCTGTTGGCTTCGTCAAATCAGGACCTTCAGCGTGCAATGGGCGGTTTGCAGCAGAGTGTGAAGCGTCCAGGATGAAAATCAGCACCTCCAAATCCGAGGCCATGGTTCTTGACTGGAAAAAGGTGCTTTGCCCTCTTCAGGTCGGTGGAGTGTCGTTGCCTCAAGTGGAGGAGTTTAAGTATCTCTGGGTCTTGTTCACGAGTGAGGGACAGATGGAGCATGAGATCGATAGATGGATCGGTGCAGCATCTGCAGTGATGCGGTCGCTGTATCGGACCGTCGTGGTGAGAGAGCTGAGTAGGGCAAAGCTCTCGATTTACCGATCGAGCTACGTTCCGATTGTCACCTATGGTCATGAGATTTGGCTCATGACCGAAAGAACGAGATCGCGAGTACAAGCGGCCGAGATGAGTTTCCTCCGCAGGGTGGCTGGGAGCTCCCTTAGAGATATGGTGAGGAGCTCGGTCACTCGGGAGGAGCTCGGAGTCGAGCCGCTGCTCCTCCACGTCGAAAGGAGTCAGTTGAGGTGGCTCGGGCATCTTTTCCGGATGCCCCCTGGATGCCTCGCTGGAGAGGTGTTCCGGTCATGTCCCATTGGGAGGAGGCCCCGGGGAAGACCCAGGACATGCTGGAGGGACTACATCTCTCGGCTGGCTTGGGAACGCCTTGGGGTTCCCCCAGAGGAGCTGGGAGAGGTGTGTGTGGATCGGGAAGTCTGGGCAGCTTTGCTTGAGCTGCTGCCCCCGCGACCCGACTCCGGATAAAGCGGAAGAAAATGGATGGATGGATGAAGAGTAAATTTATAGTGAACTCAGAGTAACCACACAAGGCCCGATTTCACTGGTCTACACCCAAAACGCTTCTGAAATAAATTTCATCAAACTTTACTAATTTTGGGCCACAGAGAACGAAAATGTTGTTTGAAATTGTTGACTGGCTGTAGTTTTAAGAAATGTTACTACTGTGCTACTAAGGATTAATATATAAACTTTTAGCTGATTTTTAGTGTTACAAAAAGAGAACAGGTGAAATATTATACAAACAGAGAAACAAAACACACTTTTTCCCTCAATAACACATTATACAAATCTATTCTAAATAGCCTCTGAGGAGAGAGCAACAAAGCATAAAAACGCAAAACCTGAACATAACGGTACATAAAAGGGTGGTGGGGGGCATGTAGTCTTGATTCTGGGGGGTCTGGGGATGCTCCCCAGAACATTTTTAAAAGCAAGTTAAATTTTGTATATTCAGGTGAATTTTAATAGGTATGAAGCCCTCTGAAACAAAGTCAGTTCAAACTGTGAAGTAAAAACACATTATTGATTATGGGGGGTCTGGGGATGCTCCTACAAAAAATTTTTAAAAGAGCAAGTTAAGTGTTGTATATTCTGGTGAATTTTAATGGGTATGAAGCCCTCTGAAACAAATACAACTCACTTCAAACTGTCAAGAAAAAATTCTTTGTCTTCTGTAGTATTTTGATCGGTTCTATTCCGGTAAATGTGTCAAAAGGGTGCAGTGTCGCTGGCTGTACAATCAATAAAATACATAATTTGGGCCTAAAGCAATTGACAACATTGTTCTGCTGTGCACAAAGTACCACTGTCACCCATTTTGAAGATGCATGCTCACTGAGAAACTCAAAACTGGCTTATTCACATTTAATCGGTAAAATGCTCACTCGTACAACAGACTAGGGCTGCAACTAACGATTATTTTAGTAACCTATTATCTTTTTTGTTTTTGACTTACATGTGAGTTTTGCCATTATTTCATTAAGTGAGTTATTATTAAAAGGCCTTTATCACGTAACATCAACGTTTGACCTTCCTTGTAACAAAGTTATGATGTTATATCAGAGGTCTCAAACCGGTTCCAGAAAGGGCCGAGAGGGTGCAGACTTTAGGCGCTTTTCCACTTCACAAAAGTTCACAAAAACTACTCGTTTTTTTTTTTTTTTTGCTTTTCCATTATGGTAGTATCTGGTACCGGGTCCTTTTTTTTAGTACCTGCTTGGGAGCGGGTCCAAGCGA
This sequence comes from Thalassophryne amazonica, assembly GCF_902500255.1. NCBI lineage: Eukaryota > Metazoa > Chordata > Actinopteri > Batrachoidiformes > Batrachoididae > Thalassophryne > Thalassophryne amazonica. The sequence goes on along the minus strand of NC_047120.1, from coordinate 522,928 downwards.
GCCGAGCAGATACTAAAATGTGATGTCAACAGGCTGCCGGCCACTGATTGGTCAGAGAACGTCGTCACTGGACGAGTCATGAGTGCGCCGTCCGAGAGGAAAATCAAAACCTGCCATTTTTAAATAGTCACAGCGGCATTACAGCGACCGTCGTTTTCTTTCGTTTCACAGCGAGTTTTTTTTTTTTTTTTTTTAAACACGCACAAAACCACACCATGGTCTGTGGATGAGCTGCAGACGTTTATGTTTGGTGGCGGAGGAGAGAATACAGAGAGGTGGATGAAGCGATCCGAAATGAGGCCGCACTCGGCTCACCGGACATTACAGCAACTCAGAGAACAGCTGAAAAAGCTTAAAAGTGATTAAAGGATGACAATGACCAGAGTAGGTCAGACCGTAAGGGCTGGAAATGGTTCGACTGCAGGCACGCTGTTTACGGACACCGACCGGCGAGCAACGGGAGGCAGGATGACCGCGACTCGGCTTTGTTGGAAGCGACGGATGGTAAGTGTTTTTGTGACTGTAGTCTGCTTGAAAGCACGTTTAACGTTACTTATCCTATTGGTAGGAAGCACACTTTAACAAACGAAGATTATGAGTCTAAACTTGTGTTAAAGTAACATCGTCTCATCTACGCAGACACAGTGAGCTAGCTGACTGCTAACTAGCGAGCTAGCTAACGCCGTGCTCCGCTTTAAAGTATTAACTTCTGACAAACACCTCAAGTCAGCAAGACAACAAATGTGTACATTTGACTCATTTAGTGTCATTACGGTGATGTGTTTTTTGTTAACATGTCGCCATTTTGTGTTTTTGTTGAAGAATCCAGTTCCATAAGTGAGGAGGGTTCGAACACCAGCTTCAACATCTGTATCAACGTCCAGCACCACACAGCAACGTGTCATCGCAGGTAAGAATGTCTCACATCACCTTAACTTTACCAAATATGAAGGTCACCTTAACTTTACCAAATATGCTGGACCTTCCCAAAGTTTCAGTTATCTTGATCGCTTTGCATAAAAATCATGTTCTTTCAAAATGATGCTCCAAATGATCTGATTTGTTGGAGAATAAGTTTGAAAGAACATAATTTTTATGCAAAGTGACCAAGATACTGAAACTCTGGGGAATGATCATACAGAGACTGAAGGTTTCTTTTTTTTTTTTTAAACTTTCTTTCCCATTTCTACCTTCATTATTGTCCAGGCAAGAGATAAAGGGAGCCTGTTCCAGCAGGAGAACTCACCATCTTGAGTGATGTTGAGGCTGAACTGGGTTCAGTGTGATCGACACATCCGACTCCTTGAGGAAGCAACGGTGGTGGAAGCTGCATTTAATCAGGCATATCTTGGCGTGCTGGGTGACCTTGTGCAGGCGATGCATGACCGGGGCATGTGACCTGCGCCCCCAACCCAGACTACAGACACATGAAACTTATACGTATAGTTTGTGTTGCTTTTTTTGTGTATTTGCTCTTTTTTGTTGCAGTAAACAATTTGACTCATGTGACTATCATAATTTGTCATTTCATTCTGAGTCAACAGTAAAAAACATTTTGGTTCATTTCTAAGAATTTTTCATTTGGGTTTTTGCGCTCCAGAAGACACTGCACACTACACCTGGCTGAATCTTTACACAGATGCTGGCATACCATGTCTAAACTGAGATTTTACCAATTGGTATTTAACATAAACAAAAAGGTTTAGTCCCTTCAGTGAAGGCACCATTACATCAAGGAATTTTGAACAACCAGTTTTACTGTCTGTTACATTTACGACCCCATTAAAGTAAAACTTGTTTTACTACTGGATTATGCTTAAACAGCTTTTCAAACTGTTAGCCTTTAAATCAGTAAGCCTTGGTAACTTTTACAACTCAAAATGATGTTACACAAAAGTGGAGACATTTTAGCAAAAAGTACAAAAATTTATTCAAAATTCACAGTGAAACATAACTGGTGTATAACATGATGATGACAAAGGTGTCCCATTCCGTGGCATGAACCTCTGCAGCGGTGACTCTGAGAAAACCATCTGAAACACACACATACAGCATACATATTTTAATTAGTGCTGTCAGGTTATTAAAAAAATGTGATTACAGGGTTTGTGATTAATCTAAATAAATAATTTAATTGCAGGTATATTTAAAAAAACTCTGATCTGTGTGTTTTGGGGCATTTAATAATCAGGTAAAAAAGGATCAGGGTTATTTTTGTTACATATCAAGGAGGTATTAAGCTGTAAATTGGTCTTAAATTGGGAGAACTGTCTAAGTGTAAGTTGGATGGGTTGAATGCAGGCAAATTAAATTGTATGTGTACAATGACAATAAAAGGATATAAATGTCTATAAAAACAGAATTGTGGGAGTTTGGAGGCTGATTCTTTCTGCACAATGACTCCTTTAATAATTATCTTATTAGATTTCATATTTTAAATTTGTCCATTGAACATTAAAATCTGGATGAAAAACAAACGTTTTTAATGTGTTTTAAGCCTGTTCGAGTTCAGTGACCACGTTAACGGTCATTAAAACCGAATCAACATTTTGTGCGTGAACGTCAGTAAATGCACAAACTCCCACATTTGAGATTTAACAATAAGTTACCAAAGCAAGTTACTTTGGTAAAAAAAAAAAAAAAGTATTGACATTAACACGTTTATTGCTCAGAAACGTGTCTTTATTTACAGACCAAGTCACTGACGTCAAAACAAAATGGAGCAAAGTGTGACTGAAGGCCTGACAGGTATTGTAATTAATCTAAATTAACACTTTATTTTGACAGCCACAATTTAATAGTTAATAGCGACAGCCTGCAGTTATTATTTACGAGCTACTTAGGAAGCTAACAATTAGCTTACCGTCATGCTTTGTCTCTTCATCTCTAGCAGCTTGTGCCTTCTCGTCTTCATCTTCATATGAATTCCCAAAGGCTTCTGTATGAATCAAGCGTGTTTTTCTCGCCGCCAGCAACTTTCTCTTAAAAACTCACAGCAGTAAACACACGGAGTTCGCCATTGTTTATGTTTGTGTCGCGTATAAAACTACGTCACTGCAATTTGCTCTGCTGACCCCGCCCACGTTACTCAAACCTGGATTAATCTTTTTTAGTCACATAGCACTACTATTATTCTGAACACAACGTATGTCCCAGGACTCCTTAACACAGTTTGTCGCTACATCTACAAGTGCAAGTTAAAACTCTACCATGCAAAGCTAAAGTCATACACCAACAACATCCAGAAACGCCGCCACCTTCTCTGGGCCCGAGCTCATTTGAAATGAACAGACGCAAATTGGAAAAGTGTGCTGTGGTCTGATGAGTCCACGTTTCAAAATGTTTTGGACAACATGGATGTTGTGTCCTCTGGACAAAAGAGGAAACAGACAAAAGTTCTAAAGCCAGCATCTGTGATGGTATGGGGGTGTGTTAGTGCCCATGGCATGGACAACTTACACTCTGTGATGGCACCATCAACGCTGAAAGGTACATCCAGGTTTTGGAGCAACACATGCTGCCATCCAAGCAACGTCTTTATCAGGGACGTCCCTGCTTATTTCAGCAAGACAATGTCAAGCCACATTCTGCACGTGTGACAACAGCGTGGCTTCCTAGTAAAAGAGTGCGGGTACTACAACCCCTGGCAAAAATTATGGAATCACCGGCCTCGGATGATGTTCATTCAGTTGTTTAATTTTGTAGAAAAAAAAGCAGATCACAGACATGACACAAAACTAAAGTCATTTCAAATGGCAACTTTCTGGCTTTAAGAAACACTATAAGAAATCAGGAAAAAAAAAATTGTGGCAGTCAGTAACAGTTACTTTTTTAGACCAAGCAGAGGGAAAAATATGGAATCACTCAATTCTGAGGAAAAAATTATGGAATCATGAAAAACAAAAGAACGCTCCAACATCACTAGTATTTTTTGCACCACCTCTGGCTTTTATAACAGCTTGCAGTCTCTGAGGCATGGACTTAATGAGTGACAAACAGTACTCTTCATCAATCTGGCTCCAACTTTCTCTGATTGCTGTTGCCAGATCAGTTTTGCAGGTTGGAGCCTTGTCATGGACCATTTTCTTCAACTTCCACCAAAGATTTTCAATTGGATTAAGATCCGGACTATTTGCAGGCCATGACATTGACCCTATGTGTCTTTTGTAAGGAATCTTTTCACAGTTTTTGCTCTATGGCAAGATGCATTATCATCTTGAAAAATGATTTCATCATCCCCAAACATCCTTTCAATGATGGGATAAGAAAAGTGTCCAAAATCAATGTAAACTTGTGCATTTATTGATGATGTAATGACAGCCATCTCCCCAGTGCCTTTACCTGACATGCAGCCCCTATCATCAATGACTGTGGAAATTTACATGTTCTCTTCAGGCAGTCATCTTTATAAATCTCATTGGAACGGCACCAAACAAAAGTTCCAGCATCATCACCTTGCCCAATGCAGAGTCGAGATTCATCACTGAATATGACTTTCATCCAGTTATCCACAGTCCACGATTGCTTTTCCTTAGCCCATTGTAACCTTGTTTTTTTCTGTTTAGGTGTTAATGATGGCTTTCGTTTAGCTTTTCTGTATGTAAATCCCATTGCCTTTAGGCGGTTTCTTACAGTTTGGTCACAGATGTTGACTCCGGTTTCCTCCCATTCGTTCCTCATTTGTTTGTTGTGCATTTTCGATTTTTGAGACATATTGCTTTAAGTTTTCTGTCTTGATGCTTTGATGTCTTCCTTGGTCTACCAGTATGTTTGCCTTTAACAACCTTCCCATGTTGTTTGTATTTGGTCCAGAGTTTAGACACAGCTGACTGTGAACAACCAACATCTTTTGCAACATTGCGTGATGATTTACCCTCTTTTAAGAGTTTGATAATCCTCTTCTTTGTTTCAATTGACATCTCTCGTGTTGGAGCCATGATTCATGTCAGTCCACTTGGTGCAACAGCTCTCCAAGGTGTGATCACTCCTTTTTAGATGCAGACTAACGAGCAGATCTGATTTGATACAGGGTGATTCCATAATTTATTCCTCAGAATTGAGTGAGTCCATATTTTTTTTCCCTCTGCTTAGTCTAAAAAAGTAACCGTTACTGACTGCCACAATTTTTTTTTCTTGATTTCTTATAGTGTTTCTTAAAGCCAGAAAGTTGCCATTTGTAATGACTTTAGTTTTGTGTCATGTCTGTGATCTGCTTTTTTTCTGCAAAATTAAACAACTGAATGAACATCCTCCGAGGCCGGTGATTCCATAATTTTTGCCAGGGGTTGTAGACTGACCTGCCTCCTGTCCAGACCTATTGCCCATTGAAAATGTGTGGCGCATTATGAAGCGCAAAATATGACAATGGAGACCCCGAACTGTTGAACAACTGAAGATGTATATACATCAAGCAAGAATGGGAAAGAATTCTACCTACAAAGCTTCAACAATTAGTGTCCTCAGTTCCCAAACGCTTACTGAGTGTTGTTAGAAGGAAAGGTGATGTAACACAGTGGTAAACATACCACTGTCTCAGCTTTTTTGAAACGTGTTGCAGACATCCATTTCAAAATGAGCAGATATTTGCACAAAAACAAAGTTTATCAGTTTGAACATTAAATCTTGTCTTTCTGGTGTATTCAATTGAATACAGGTTGAAGAGGATTTGAAAATCATTGTATTCTGTTTTTATTTACATTTTACACAACGTCCCAACTTCATTGGAATTTTGGTTGTAGAAACGGGTGAATCTTAGGATCTAAATGTGATATAAATGTAAACTAAATATGTTTTTCCATGTTTCTGGACATGAGAAACTCATTTCTGATCAGTACAACACCCCCAGAGGTCAATATGGGGTCACCAAGTGTCCACTTTGACTCCTGACTCCAAACACTGACCCTGGAGATTGACATGCTGCTCTTTGTGAGGTCATAGAGGCAGGCTGACTTTGAGTTGGATATACAAGTGGTGACTCTACTTCTGTCTTGGATGTTTGTTCTTGACCACACCCATGATGCCAGGTGGCTCTCAGTCCATGTGAAGGACACGATCCAACTGTCTGAGACTCATCCAGAGACACATTCAGAGTTTGTGTCTGGACGCTTTATCAGTAAAAAGACCATCAGCTGCTTTTCTGCCATTGAAACTGATCACTGCTGAACCTGAACACCATGAATTTTTTTGATAAATGGATTTTTCGAACACGATACAAAGGTCAAAGGTGATCAGCCCCCACAGAGGATTGATTGATAACATTTTAATATGATGTCATAGAGCCGCATCAACGTCATTCAGGAGTGTTTTACAGAATGACCACAGAACACAGCTGACACATTATAGTGGGCGTGTCTGTCCATGCAGAAGGAGGAGCCAACATCCAGCTGACTGAAGCTGTCAGAAACCTGATCAGAGCAGCTGAACGTCAGTGTTGTAAATCTGGACACCCTGTTGTCCTCAGTTCATGTCCGTCTCTTCTGTCATGTTGATCTTCCAGCATTTCTGCTGCCAAATTGTCTTCATGACAGAATCAGAAACGCTGCTGATTCAGCAAAAATGTTCCGCTTTAAGACGCTCCTCGTTCCACCTCCACCATCGACTTCTGTCACCGCTGATGGCTTGACCTCTGACCTTACAGGTACAGCAGCAGACATCATGAACTGGTTCTAGTTAATAACCAGAGCTCACCAGGGTTTATTCTCCAACTATTTCCCTGCACTATGCAGGTGAGGAAAATGATGACAAACCCCAAATAAATTCTTTACCAACAGCTGTAAATTTTCTAAGAGTCATTTTAGTGTTTATACTATTGTGTAAATAGACTTTTGAATGAAACCTGAAGTAGCAGCTGAAATGTTGACAGCAGAGTGTCCACTGTATCAGAGGACAGAAATTTGCTGGAAATATTTTTTTCTGGAAGTTGAGGTTTTCCTCCAAATCTTTAAAGATAATGAAGAAATTTTGTTTTGGTGAATTTTTTTTCTCCTTTCCTTTTCCTGACCTAAAGTTGGTATTTTGTTAAAATCTTCTTGAATACCATCTTGTTATTTCAAATCAGAAAACATGAAATTCAGGAATATGCTCAATTTTGGGTGAATTTCATGGTTTTCGTGACCAAGAGTTGATATTTTCCTCCAAATTCAAATGTCAAAATTCTGCATAAAGAACAGAGATTTGATGAATCAAACAAAACCAGCAGAATTTAAATTCATCAAAACTAGAAAAAAGTAGCATTTTGGGTGAATTGTATTATTTTTCAAACAACTTGTCTCTTTACAACAACATTTTGTTATGTGAGGACAAATTTCAATTCTGTGAAGAATAATTGTGAACAGAAAAAGAAAAAAAAAATTCATGAATAAGTGAAGAAGAAACATTTTGGGTGAATTTCAGTCCCCCAAAAAGTTGATATCTTACTCAAAATTTACTATTTCAACATTCAGACATGACAACATTCAGAGAATCATAAAGTTTCCCAGCATGCAGCAGGACTCCTGACACAGACGCCATCTCACACCTCGACAACTGCATCACCTTACTGACAGGTTAAACACATGAACATCCAAACACATCACACCTTCACACCACCTTTTAGTCCAATCTTCAGACACACTGAAGGACACTTTGTTTTTGAATTTCTCTTGGATTTCTTTTTAGTAGAATGTAACGGGCCCAGTGGTGGGCACAGTTACGCTAATCTGCTAACCGCTAATTATTGAAGATAATGTTTTTATTATGGGATTAGCTTTTCAGATAACTTTGAAAACTATCATCAGACCAATTATCTTCTGATAAGTTTGGTCCAATAATTTTTAGATGGCTAACATTTTTGCAGACATGGTAAACAAAGCTTAACAGTTACAAACATTTATTAAGTCTAAAATCAGATGAGTAGTTACCTGTTAAATGTTTTGTCATAAATGCACAGTTCTATTCTCAGCAAACAGAGGAAAGCTGGTTCCAGAAGAAACTGCTCTATCCTCTGCAGGCAAAGGAGAACTGTTCACAGAAAAGAAATAAATTCATTTCTTTTGACCCCATACTGATACACTGGCAATATCACCCAAGTCATCCAGAGGCATACAGTTTTAACTTATGGTCAGAATTTTAACCAAACTAATTTCGGACAAGTTATTTAAATTAACATCACATCTGAAGTTTTACAAAGTGAAATATAAAGTAATGCACTAATTTTTAAGGTTTTAGTGTGGACATTCTGTGTCAAGAGGTGCATTATGGGTACCCTTAGTACATTCACGACAGAAGAAATGCATTTAAGACGCTCTGATCAGGCTCCACACGGACAACAGCATTAAACTCTTTGTATTCACCTTATTCAGCCCCGCCCACTTTTACAGCAGAGGCATTTCTGTTTTGGATTAGGACTTCTGGTGAGCGGTGTTTTCAATACAGAACAAAAGAAGATATTACATGGATAGAAACAAAAACCTTTTTGAAAAACTCAAAGGGATCGACTCTGGCTCACCCACGGGTCAGAACAGAGCGGGAAGATGACATGAAAAAGTGGCCCTCGATTATTTTTAGCTACTTTGTGTTGTGACTCAGCCTGGACAGTTTGGCTGTGAGGGACGAGCTTCATGCCGCACAGACAGCGCCGCCGTTCGGCATAAGCAGACTACGCAGTCTGCGTGGGGCACCAACCATGTTGCACTCTTTTGCAGGGCCTCCAATTGACTGAAAAATGTGTTGAAATTATTACATTATTACCAGTGATGCCAGTGTTACTCTAATCTAACCACTTTTTTGTAACGAGTAATCTAACGCGTTAATCTTTCCAAAATGAGTAATCAGATTAAAGTTATTTCTCCAAGTCACTGTGCGTTACTATTATTTTTACATGTGGGTCGACAGCAGCATTAAACTTGGTCCGTGGGCAGGTCGTTGGGGTTCGACTGAACTGCCCACTTTAACGAGCTGTGAGCTTTCATCAGCTACGACTCGGTCCTCACCTCTTAAAGCAAAACAGCACACCTGCACTGAGCTTTACAAAGTCATTTTTATACTTTATTTCTCTCCTTTTATTAGAATCTGAGCTGAGTCGCTCTGTATCTGGTCGTTAAAAACAGCTGATCCTCCGCGACGTGTCAAACAACTAACACTATTTTCCCACTCAAATGCACCTAAACTCTCTTTCTGAGGACCACATGATGTGAAAAACACAATAAAACTTTCTTACCTATAAATCTGGTCCTGTTTTCTGCATAATAAATGTTATCCATTCTTTGTGCTCAAACGCCAAAGCAGGGGCGAATCCAGATGGAATGGGGGCGTGGGGCAGGTGTGCCCCCCCCACAACACCCCTAGATTAAGGTCCAGTTTTTGAAGCTGTTTTTTTACTACAAATACTAATGCTACTTAAAATAATAATAATTTTGACAAGTAAATGTTTATAGAGAATTTAATGTTAGAAAAAATGTTAGAATTTAATAGTTACATTTATAACAATGTAGGTTAGAAATTGCAAGTTTTACAGTGCTGTCAACAGTTAAATAAGAGGTCAAGAAAGATTATTTTACTTTTTATAAAACAAGTATTTATTTTCAAGAGAGGGTGACTATAAAGTGAGTTTTGGCAAAACAGGTATCATTGTCATGTTGAGGTGGCAGAGGATTGTTGTCGGCAGCTGGGGAAAGTAACTAAAAAAGTAACTAGTAATCTAACTTAGTACTTTTACAATTGAGTAATCAGTAAAGTAACTAGTTACTTTTTCAAGGAGTAATCAGTAATTGGATTACTTTATCAAAGTAACTGTGGCAACACTGATTATTACATTTCAAAATCAATATGAATTATTTATGAATAGGCCATCGTTTTTGTCTTTAAACATTGTGTCGGCCCCTACCCCATTACGTAATTGGGGCAAATTAACAGTTTTTTTTTGCCTAATATAAAGCCACCATCCATCCCCGCCCTGATTCCCTGAAATGGTACAGCCCTGTTTGCGTCTTTCTCTGTTCGCTGTGTCGCCTAACCAGGGTTGCCACGTGACAATTTCCAGTCCAATAAATGCTCAAAAATGCATGGAGGCACTAAATCCTGCACAATTTGAACTGATTTTTAAAATGTGTGTGGCAATTCTATACAAAAAACCCTTCCAGTGCCATATTTTTACCCTAAACAACCAATTGGATGGGAAAACACCCAATCTGGCAACACCTGCGCCTAACTGAAGTAGCACTGCTAGCCCACATTCGATTCTGACACGAGACGACAAGTTGCCACTATGCCACAATTAAACAATGAGACGACAGCAGGAGTCTGGAGCTGAAAAACGGAGGAAAAAGAAACAAAAAGATGATGCCCGTGCATCCCTTGCTGGTAAGTACGTGTTAAAGGTTTAATTGTTTTGATACTTAATGTTCAGTGGTGCTGCTTAAGCTAGGTTGCGTTGGCTTTGCTGATTTGATGTAGCTTTAAACGCTAAACTTAAACGCTTTAATAAATAGTAACGGTTTGAGTAGAACTTTTGTGTGGTGTGTGGGGGGGGGGTTCTCTTGTATGGGGTGGGGGGGGCCTCCTGACCAGTTATGCTTAGGGCCTCCAAAACCTTAACTTCGGCCCTGCGCGCAGCGCTGTGGTAAATACTACCAGTGGCGGCTGGTGAAAAACAGTCTTGGTGGGGCTGCTGTGCAATAGATTCCCTTGCCTTGTCCAGTACAGGCATTCAAGTGAACAGTCGGAAAATTACTACAATTCCACAATAATCATTTCATGTCCTTCTCAAAATCAGCAGTTTTACAGATAAAGTTAACTATTTACAGCTATATTAGGCCCATTTCTACTTTGGAAAGGAACAGTATCAAATACAACACTCAAGTTCTTGAGCAAAGAACATTCACCATTTGACACCAGTTACACACACAGTACACCAAACTGTACTGAACTGACATTATCTTCAGACAAACAGATCCTGGGGTTCACAATGACACCGACCTTAACAAAATAGAAAATATCACCAAATTTACACTCTTTCAAAATATGGAAAAATTCTTCAATTGACAAAAGAACATTATGTACATACGACAATGTTCACACCACCTTCAAAGAGAGAGAGAGAGAGAGAGAGAGAGAGAGAGAGAAAAAAAATAGAGGACAAAGCAAATTAAGTTTACAAAACCACTTAATTAAATGCGTTGCTAAACTTGGGTTTGTCTGACTATAAGTGTCTTGTGTGAACTCAGTGGCTGAGTTAGAATTTCTTTAAAAAAACATGCAAATTGCTATTTTAGGGTTTTGTTTTATTTTGTTTTTAAACTGAGCAATTAATTTGTTTTAGAGTGTGGAATACTCCAAAGAATATTTCACTTCTGTGAACTGATCCTCATAACTTGTAAAGTGAAATCAAAATACCAGCATGGCTGCAGCTTTGAACACTGTTACAAACAGCCCCGGCCTCCCCTATTACCGTTCTTACTGGTCTGCTGTCCCAATAAAGATCACAGCTTTGACCCCCTAAAACAAACAAAAAACATAACTCATTCGTTTTATCTTAAATTTTCACCCTCGTTTCCACACCAGGAGCAATATTCGGGAATAAATCGAAGCAGCTCGTCAGATCACCTGAAGAGGTGGATGCGCTCCTTTTCATCCGTGCAGATCAGCAGCCTCCGTGACGTGTGCGCGCTGACAGTGTGAATGAAGCCTGACACGGTTTATAACGAGTCAGACAAATGACTCTCCTCCAACCGGGATGTGCAACTGTCATTAAACCACGAGAAAGATCTGATGTGCGCACCTCCATGCGCCTCCAAAAGGATCCCCGCCAAACTTTGGTGTCACTGATTTGATTAGTTTTGTCCCGTTTTAAACCTCCGAAGAGTTCTTCAACTTACTCCAGCAAACACACAGAGACAAAATAAAAATAAATATAACCCAAACGTCGTCATCACCATCATCTCTTCCTGACTGACAGCTGCAGCGTCACGTGTATCACTGACTGTAATCTAACGTTCCCGCATTTTTGTAGCAAGGGCTAAAATTACAGCGCCCCAAAGCCATTAATTTTGGCAATGTTGATTTGCCAAATATTTATTAATTTTCCCTAGCAACTACATACAATTGGTTATTTCTCTGCACTTCAAGGGCGCTTTGAATGAGCGCCCAAGACAAGGAATGATACATTCTCTGCTTCTGTCGGTGGAAATGCACTGTTGAATGAGAGTCTGTTGGAGGAAGTGTTGTTTTAATCATTCATATTACATGTAGGCACATACTATTAAATAAAACTGACATTGATAATACTTTTTAAATATATATATATTATGACTTTTCCCCTCCACATCTAGGAGGGCAGCGTCCGAGTGCCCCCTATGGGCCAGCCGCCACTGAATACTACCCGACAAGTAGTAATGCCAAGATTACGTAACGTTAATATACGTATGGGTTATTTCACGCGGTGTTTGGTTGTATCAACATCAGAAAATGAGTAAATAAGATAGCAGCTAATGCTAAAAACACAGCTTACCCGTTTGTCTCACTAGCATCCCCCGTAGCTTCTTCAACGAAGCGTTATAGTCCAATCATTTCTCTGGGTAAAGATCCGGTGGTGTGGGTCCACAGCACTCAGATCTCTACGTTCCATGTTCAAAACATCGTTCTGAAAGTGATAGTTTTCTCTTCTTCCAGTTGTTGTGGCACCTACAAACTGAACAATTAATGCTGCTCATGTTTGGACACTTCTAGCGTGCTGTGTTCCAATGCATGCAGCGGCAAACCGGAGGTTGCTTGCCAAAATGGAGCCGCCCACCCTGACTTCCTGAATAAGGTGAATATTGTGCCTAAAACTCTCATGAATATATTCTCTGGGTTTATACATGTTGTTATTGTGTTTGTACACATCGTAAACGTAGCAGACATGGATTATCTGGAATTTTGTTTTGGCAGGTTTTCAGTCTCTACTGCCATCTACTGGCCAGTAGTGTTCATGGCAGTATGAGCATCTGGACGCCAGGAGATGGAAGTGTTCATTTCGACACCGGTTATATCAGACAGTTATTTAATTACAACTTGACTTTTTTTGCAAATGTACGAATGGTGGTTAAATTTTTTTTTTGGCCCCGATTATTGTGTTCTCTCGCATTATTATTGCGTTCCTACACAATAGTTTTTGCAATAACCTAATATCATATTAAAGCGCATGTCTATCAGAGCACAAAGTGAGTGGAATCAGGTGCGGAGGGAGACTGAAGGCACATGTATGCGTGCACAGACAGCAACAGCATTTATGAGGGGACGGTAAAAAAAAAAAGAGAAAACAAACCTTCATAAGGCACAATAACAGGTGTTGCTACTTACAACCACTGTTGTATATTCATACGGAGTCTTACAGCTGTGCAAGGTGGAGCAACTTACTCCCTCATCTGTCACGAATCCTGTTGCTGTCTGCTGTGTGTGTGTTACTGTCAAACTGTCCAATTCTGGGCGTATTTCATGGTTTTCATGACCAAAATTAGGTATTTTTCCCAAATTCAAAAATTTGCAATGAAGAGCAGAACTTTAATGAAACAAAACCATCAGAATTAAAATGTATCACAAACTGGATCCAAAAAGCATTTAGGTGAATTTTATTGTTTTCTAAACAGAATTTAATGACAACAAAAATTCAAAAATTTGTGAGGAAGAATTGTTTACAGTGTTTAGAATCAAACTAAATAATCTGAATAAAAATAAAAATCAAAGAGAAGAAACATTTTGCATAAATTTCTCCCCCCCAAAATTTATAATTTCATATTTCCACAAGGAAGAATTATGAACAGTGTTTAGATCAATCTAACAAAATCAACAGAATTAAAATCAGAAACTGAACGAGAAAAAGTGTTTGTGAATTTCGCTGTTTTCACGATGAAAAAAAAAAATCTACATTTTCAAAAACAATTCAAAATTTTAATATTTTGTGAGGAAGAACCATGAAGAACCATTTCCTTTGATGAAGGAAACAAAAACATGATAATCAAAATTCATCAAGAAGTGAAGAAGTTTTTAACCAAAAAAAAATTTTAAAAAATTCCATATTTAACCCAAAATTTAAAATTTCATCACACAGAATCAACTATCCCAGCATGCAGCAGGACCCATGACACAGACGCCATCTCACACCTCGAAGACAGCAACACCTTGCTGACAGGTTAAACACCATTAACATTTCAAACACAGGAGGTGATGGTCTAGTGGTTAAGCGTTGGACTTGAGACCAGATGATTCCTGGTTCAAATCCCAGTCTGACCGGAAAATCACAAAGGCCCTTGGGCAAGGTCCTTAATCCCTAGTTGCTTCTGGTGTGTAGTGAGCTCCTTGAATTGCAGCACCCTGACATCAGTGTTTTTGTGAATGGGTGAATGTGAGGCATAATTGTAAAGCACTTTGAGTGTCTGTTGCAGACCAAAAAGCGCTCTGTAAGATTCAAAGAATTCAAAGAAATTTTATTGTCATATGCACAATATAGAACATGAACATGTTCCCTGCACAATGAAATGTGTCTACTGCATTTAACCCATCCTAATTGCCAGTAGGAGCAGAGGTCGCCATTAGGCGCCCGGGGACCAGCTCCAGATGTACATCCCTGCCTTGGTCAACAGCAGGGCTGAGCAAACCAACACCGACCCATAACAAACAACACACATAACACACAACACATAGGCCGGCCCGGTACATAAAACATATATATGAAAGCAAAACACGAGGGAAAAGGAGAAAAAAAAAAACCCCTCATAGCTGCTGCATTACACAGCAGCAATGAGGAAAAAAAATCCCCATCAGCACAGAAAAACAATAATCACAGAGACAAAAACAAGGACACAGGACGACAACCGAGATTTGAAAGTACCAGTTTATCAGAACACTCCGGAGGCAGCCTGTTTGGCGCCGTCAATGGCCTTGTCCGACAATCCTGGAGGGGGAGGGAGCAGCCCTGCGCAGTCCTGAACAGTTCTAACAGAGCTGGAGAAGCTGAGGGGAGGGGGGAAGACCAGGGAGCGAGGCTTAAGTGTTGGTCTTCTGAGGAGGTTTTAACACAGCGACCTTGAAGTGCAGCTGTATTTGGGGAAGCCAAATGAATAGCCAGATTAGCAGACGCCTGAAAGATTCCACAGTTCTGAGAACAGAGTGGCTCTCAATGCATCTGAATGTAGAATGTGGTCTTCACAGACGGTCATAGCGGGTTTCCAGGGCCGCAATCCTGCTCGAGATGTTTTCCAACGCGCGGTTAACCCCCGCCGACTGCGCAGCCACTGCCTTCCCAATCGAATCAATTATGTAGGGCAGCCTGGAAGGATCAATCAAAGCTGCTTCCACTTTCTTGATTTTCCGGTAAACCAGCAAAGTGCCCGCTCCACACATCAGAAAGCCGGTCACCACCAAGCCGAATATGTACACATCTTCAACGTCCTCCACAGAAAGCATGTAAAGGCACATGACCTGCCATCTCCTCCACGAGTCCATCACGTAACCCATCACATGCGTCCCGGCAGGACAGGTCGGGTCCTCCGCTCCCGAAGATCTTGTAGAAAAAATAGTGTCAATTGCGTTCAGAGACCACTTTAACAGATCCAGAAGAGCAAAGCTGCAGCCTCACAGACAACACGCCAAGTGTTAAATACAGTCCATTTAACACTTAACACCACCTTTTAGTCCAAATCTTCTGCCACACTGAAAGCCACCTTTTTTTTCATCTTGTATTTCTTTTCAATAGAATGTAACGAGCCAAAGAACTGGGGTCTGTAGTTGCACCCAACCACAGCTGGCACTGCATCCGAGGACTCTCTTCAAGATGGTGATCGTTACCTTAATTGTGTTGGGAAGGTGTCGTAGCACGGACTCACAACAGGGGGCGCAAATGAACGGACAATGAATAAGCCCAAAACGGTAACAATTTAATGTTGCGATAATACACAACGAAACGTACTATAATCTGCACAGTCAATTTAACACCAGGTGACGTGTGGGCAGGCTCGAAGATAGAAGACCCCCGACGAGAGAGAAGCTGCGTCCCACACGGCTTCCACCACCAACGGTCTGAAGAACACCGGAGCCGCCAAGTCCCGAGTCCCCAGGTGGCCTCTGTCTTCGGCTGTCGACCCTGGTACTGCTGGCAGAAAGCAGAAATATGATGAGTGAGTGTGAATCCGTACACTCAGTAAATCCACAGTTAACGAGGGAGGAAGCGCCTCCACCTCCAAGCACACACTCGTGCAGCTCCTGTTTGAGCACTTATCTGGGTGGGAGGTGTTGCGAAGCCGTCGCTGAACACCTCAAACGCCACCCTCCACAGATGAGTCTCACCGACAGGAAAACGGCTGCAAAGAAGAGTTTAGACAGATGCACAGTCTTAAGTTCACAGAGAAATTACCTTGGTAATGGTAGTCGATTTCTCGGCGGAGAGGTGGAGTTGCAGTCCGGCTTTTATGGTGGTGATGATGAACGAGTGACAGCTGGTGCAGAGGATGAGTGACAGCTGTCACTTCTTCTGGGTCTGGCGCCCTCTCGTGCTTGGAGCCCGCACTCCAAGCAGGGCGCCCTCTGGTGGTGGTGGGCCAGCAGTACCTCCTCTTCAGCGGCCCACACAACAAATTGCAGACAAATGCACCTCATGTGCTCTTGGGTGACCGGGGATTACCTCAAGGTATTTCTTCAGGTTCTTCTTCATCAGGCCTGTTGCCCAACAACAACTGGGATGATATCGATGTCTTTCAATGACCATGTTGTTCGTAGGTCATTTTTCAGGTCTTGGTATTTCGTGATCTTTCCCCTTTCAGCTCGATTCAGGCCGTAGTCATTGGGGACTGTCACATGGATGATTTTGGCTGTTTTCTCTTGCTTGTTCCAGATGACAATATCAGGTTTGATTGCACCTCCTTCCATATGTCTTCCTGCTGGGATCTTTATCGTAGAAGACAGTTTTCCGTTGGATGAGACTGGTGCTGGTTCATGCTCCCAGACGTTTTCCTTGACTTCCATCTCCAGTTCCTTACATACTTTCCAGTGGAGATATTGACAGATCTTGTTGTGTCTGGATGTATAATGTCCGTCTGCCAGGAGGATCTGACATGCTGAAGTTAGATGGTTTACACTCTCAACAGCTGTGTGACAGAATCAGCATTTATCATTTTGTGAGATCCCTGACATTTTTTTGAAGCCATTTGTTAGAAGTCCCTGATCTTGTGCTCCAATCAGAATTTGTTCTCCATCAAAACCAAGTTCTCCATTTTTAACCCACTGCATTGGTCCAACTTTGTCAATGTTTTCCTTTTCCAGTTCTTCTTGGAATCGTCCAGCACTTTTGTGTTGTTTCCATCTGTCCACTTGATGTTTTCATTCTCTTTTGCTGTTTTGTTCTCTGGTCTGTCTTGCGAGTTTTGTTGCAGGTGTCAGATTGTTGCTTTCCTCTCTCTTGTAGGAGGTCTTCGGCCAAGTTGTTTGCCAGTTTGATGACGGACGTTTGCTCGGATAAGGTCTTCTTGTGATGTTGTCCTCCCTTTTTCATGAGTACTTCTTCAGAGCTCTTTAAGTACTGTCCAATACTTATTACAGACGCTCTGTAGGCTGGGTGATTTCAGTGAGACCCAGACCTCCTTCTCTGTGAGGGAGATATATTCTGTCCATGCACTGATTTCTGTATGTAACCTTGTGGAGGGTGAGCATCTTCCTGGTTTTCGTGTCCACGCTGTGACCAGTCTACTTTGCCAAACCCAAAGGTCACCACTGGTATTGCAAACTGGTTTATGGCTGTAATCTTGTTTTATGGTGTCAACTTTGATTTGCAGATAAATGTTAAATAGACTGCATTTATATAACACTTTTCAATCTGCATCGGACGCTCAAAGTACTTTACAATGATGCCTCACATTAACCCAATCACAAGCACACCAATGTCAGGGTGCTGCCATGCAAGGTGCTCACTACACACTGGGACCTTGCCCAAGGGCCCTCAGTGACTTTCCATTCTGGTTGGGTCTTGAACCGAGGATCCACTGGTCTGAAGCCCAACACTTAACCACTAGACCATCACCTCCCTTTTTAAACGGTTTAGGTATTCTTGTGTTACTCTCACTCCCATTCTCTTATGATCTTCAATGTAGCTCCCTTCATCCAACTGTATGTTTTCTGTTTTTCTATTTTTTTTTACTCTTTTTTGATTGTGCATTTTGAGCATTTATCCAGTCCAAATTCCATACCAACGTCTTTGGAGAACTTATGGACTGCTACCATGAGCCGACTGAGTCCCTAATCTGAGTCAAAGACTTTTAAGTCATCCACGAACAGCAGATGGTTCACTTTTTTTTTCCTTCCTCTGTCTCTACTTAAGTCATACCCGATGTCATGCTCCTTCAGGATCTTCCTGAGTGGGTCTATGATTAAACAGAATAAAAGTGGTGAGAGTCTGTCTCTCTGGAATATTCCTCTCTGAACTCGTATGTCTGTGATTATTATTTGTCCCTCTGTGTGGTTCAGGGTGATGGTGGTGTTCCACTTGTTCATTTGTGCTCTCAGGAAAGATCTTATTTCGTCATTGATGTTGTAGAGTTCTAAGCACCTCATGATCCAGGAGTGTGACACGCTGTCAAATGCCTTTTTGTAGTCAATCCAAGCCATGCTGAGGTTTCTCCTCCTTTTTTTGCAGTCCTCCATGATAGTTTGTCTATCAGTAACTGGTCTTTAGTAGGGATGGGTATTGACGAGATTTTATGGATATCGATGCCATTATCGATTCCGCTTATCAATCCAATTCCTTATCGATACCTCTTACGAATTTTCCGTGTACTAAAAGTAGGCTTTACAGGTTTTCTGTGTCAACAAAATTTTAAATTGGTCACTGGATCATTGATCTCTGGACATAAATAAAAGTAAACAAAATCTGTAACTTTGTTAAAAGCATTTCCTTTCAGACATTTTGGCATGAATGTCTCTCCGTACCTCTGAGCTGAACTCAGCCGGCTGCTGCACGTCAGTGCAGGACGTCTCGTTTTGGGAGGAAAAAACGTTTTGATCGATTGCAGTTTGTTTGTATTACAACTTTTGGAAAGAGGTGTCATTTGATTTAAACGGTGATTTGGTTTGAAGTTATTCATTCAGACTGGACTCTATTGTTCTAACTTGACTCAGCAGAGAGCCGCGCAGCGTTTGGAGCTGTGTGAACAGAACAGAGGACGATTCTCATTTCTTTCTCACAACAAGACAGGAGTCCCAGTTAGTGACTTTAATCTGCACAAAAGTGACTCACAATTGACATATTCAGGGATGAAGTGGTGAAAATCACAAAAGCTGAAACCCAAAATTACCCCCCAACACCACCTGCACGAAAATTTGAATTCCAGAAGCTCTGAAATGCAATCTGGGGCTATTCCAGACAATAAACTGCAGTGAGTGCAGCATCCATTTAGTGAGGAAAAAAACCCAAGTTTCCTTATTCAAATTCATTCCAGTAGTATTCTGCTCTTACTAGGATGCAGCAGTTTTCCAGCTTGGCAGATAGTTCTGGAGGAAATCACTGAAGAAATCAACAAACTAAAAATATGTTTGAAACAAACTGTCACTAAACTTAAATAAAACAGGGATGAAGTGGAGGTGTTAAGAGTCACAGAGTGTTCACAGGAAACATTTATTTCTACGAGGTCTGTTAGAAAAGTATTGGACCTTTTTATTTTTTGCAAAAACCTGATGGATTTGAATCATGTGTGCTTGCATGAGCAAACCTTGAACCTTCGTGCGCATGCGTGAACTTTTTCACGCCTGTCGATTGCATCATTTTCTGGTAGTGCAGCCTTTGTGTGAGGACATGTGCTGTGCGCGCGGCGGATTTTCATTTCAAGGAAAAGACGTAATACTGGAGCAGGGCCACATCAAATTTTGCCAGAAACTGGGCGACAGTCAGGTGGAAACCATTCGGATGATTCAGACGGCTTTTGATGACTTTTCAGTTGTGTGACTATCCGAGAAATTGTGGAAGAGGTGGGCATGTCACAGCATGTCCTGTGAGACTTCAACACGAAGGCGCTTTTGCTCCGCCATCAGCAGCTTCGGCATGAATTTCGCCGCCACTCCTTTTCATGGCCAAATCTTCTGTCACAGTGGAATGTACCGACAAAGTGCTGATGTCCACCTCTTCCGCAATTTCTTGGATAGTCACACGACGGTCCCGCATCACCACAGCGTTCACTTTGGAAATGATCTGGTCATTTCAGCATGTTGATGGCCGACCGGAGCATGGCGCGCTCTCCACCGTTGTGCGGACGTCTTTAAACCGGTTGTACCGCTCCTTAATCTGTGTGATGCCCGTAGCATTCGTCACCGAAAGCCGTCTGAATAATCCGAATGGTTTCCACCTGGCTGTCACCCAGTTTCTGCCAAAATTTGATGCGGCACTGCTCCAGTCCTTCCGTCTTTTTCCTTGTAATGAAAATCCGCTGAGAGCACTACACACGTCCTCACACAAAGGCTGCTTACCAGAAAATGACGCAATCGACAGGCGTGAAAAAGTTCACGCAAGTGCACGAAGGTTCGATGTTTTTGCAAAAAATAAAAAGGTCTGATACTTTTCTAACAGACCTCGTATATGTACGAGGTCTGTGAGAAAAATATCCGACCTTATTATTTTTTTTGAAAACCATATGGATTTGAATCACGTGTGATTGCGTCAGCCAAGCTTGAACCTTCGTGCGCATGCGTGAGTTTTTTCACGCCTGCTGGTTGCATCATTAGCCTGTGGGCAGGCTTTGAGTGAGGAATGGTCCACCCCTCTCGTCGTTTTTTTCATTGTTCAGGAATGGCTCAGAGACTGCCGCTTTGCTTGATCAAAATTTTTTCAGAAACTGTGAGGCACATCAAAGTGGACACCATTCGAGAAATTCAGATGGTTTTTGGTGAAAATTTTATGGGCTTCAAAGAGATTACGGAGTGTTACTGTCACTTTAAGGACGGCCCCCAGCGGCTGGTGGTGTGCCGCGCTTCGAAGCCGCCATCGACAGGCTGAACGACCATTTCATTTCTAAACGGATGGCTGTATGGATCCGTGACCATCGTGTGCAATTTCTCTGGTTATCACAAGAGCTGGACATCAACCATTTTCCGGCAGATTTCACTTTTAACAAGAGATTTTGTCATGGGAAGCCGAGTGGAGGCTTCGCGCGTCACAATGGATTCGCTACTGGAACGAGACAAAACCACCTCCGTTTTGGTCTCACAGGACGGCTTTGAGATGGCGTTCAGACAGCTGTCGGTGGTTTTTCAGTCGAGTGATTATCCGAGAAATTGTGGATGTGCCTGGACATGCCAGAACATGTCCTGTGAGGCTTCATCACGGCGTTGCTTTGCGCCATGCGGCACCGCCACGATTCCTCCGCACGTCTGTCTCAATGTGCCGAAAAAATGCTGATGTCCACGTCTTTTCACAAATCCTGTGCTAGCCAGATGACATCCCAGATAAAACACAGCGTCCAGTTTGGAAATGAACAGCACATTCTACTGTTACAGGAGTTTTTGTCATGGAAAGAGGAGACATATGGTCTTTAGCGAGGAAACATTACGATAAAGTGGAATAAAACAATGAATCAATGAAGCAGCAATTGAATCACTGCTTCGATCTGTGAATCACTGCTTCGATCTGCGAATCACTGCTTCGATTGGTTCAAGTTCAAAGCAAAGCCGCGCTGCAGAAAAGTTGATAACAGACCCGCTGCAGGGGTCTGTAATCAATGTAGAGAAATTATCATTTTCCTGGCACCCCCCCCCCCCCCCCAAAAAAAAACAACGGCCACTCTGAAGGACCGATAAGGGAATCGTTAAGCAAAAAGGTTATTGATGTCGGTGGATCGAATCATTTCGTTACGATACCCGAAAGGAACCGGTTCTTGATACCCATCCTTAGTCTTTAGTTACTTATCTTTTTCTGAAGCAACCTTTCTGTTCATCTCCCAGGTAGCCACCAGTGTCCAGATGTTCATAAATGGCATCAGCTATGATTCCTGTCAGCCATTTGTATGTTGTTTGGCAGCAGATGAGTCTGGTTAGCTGTGTTTCCTTGGTCGTTTGGACCTGAATGAATTATCATGTGTCCTGCTAATTTGTGTCCTTTCCTCTCCTGTGTGAATTATCATGTGTTTTCAGGTGGCCCTTTTCTCTAAATCTGCGACCACATTCAGAACAGCCAAATTGTTTTTGTCTTTTTTTTCATTTGCCTTGAATTTCCTTCTACAAGAGTGCAGTGGGCCCCAGACCCGGGGTCTAAAGCTGCACCCTTAACATTACTGACTTTGTATCCGAGGGCTCTCTCCAAGATAGTGACCTTTCCTCTCCTCAATACTGCCTTTGATCTCCTGCCCCACTTCTCAAGTTTGAGTAAGCGAAGCAGTGAGAGATCTTTTTCTTTTCCCCAATGGACCAATTTACAATGATGCAGTTTCACTGGATTCTTTTAGCCCTTTGTGAATTATCATGTGTCTTTTCAGGTTGCTCTTATCTCCAAATCTGCGACCACATTCAGAACAGCCAAATTGTTTTTGTCCTGTGTGAATTATCATGTGTCTTATCAGGGCGCTCTTATCTCCAAATCTGCGACCACATTCAGAACAGCCAAATTGTTTTTGTCCTGTATGAATTATCATGTGTCTTTTCAGGGTGCTCTTATCTCCAAATCTGCGACCACATTCAGAACAGACAAATTGTTTATGTCCTGTGTGAATCATCATGTGTCTTTTCAGGGTTCGCTTTTCTCCAAATCTGCAACCACATTCAGAACAGCCAAATTGTTTTTGTCCTGTGTGAATTATCATGTGTCTTTTCAGGGTGCTCTTATCTGCAAATCTGCAACCACATTCAGAACAGCCAAAAGGTTTTTGTCCTGTGTGAATTATCATGTGTCTTTTCAGGGTGCGCTTATCTCCAAATCTGTGACCACATTCAAAACAGCCAAACTGTTTGTGTCCTGTGTGAAGTGTGTGTTTTGTCAGTTCGCCCTTTTGACAAAATCTTTGACCACATTCAGAACACACAAATCGTTTTTGTCTTGTATGAATTATCATGTGTTTTTTCAGGGCGCCCTTTTGTCTAAATCTGCGACCACATTCAGAACAGCCAAATTGTTTGTGTCCTGTGTGAATTATCTTGTGTTTTTTCAGGTTGCTCTTTTGTCCAAATCTTCGACCACATTCAGAACAGCCAAATTGTTTGTGTCCTGTGTGAATTATCATGTGTCTTTTCAGGTTGCTCTTATCTCCAAATCTGCGACCACATTCAGAACAGCCAAATTGTTTGTGTCCTGTGTGAATTATCATGTGTCTTTTCAGGGTGCTTTTATCTCCAAATCTGTGACCACATTCAGAACAGTCAAATGGTTTCTTTCCTGTATGAATTGTCTTCTGTTTCTGTGTTTTACTCAAATCAGAACAGAATGGTTTCACGCTTGCTTGCCTCATCTTGTATTGCTCTGAACTGTTCATGGGTCCAGATGCTTGAAAATACATAAATTCTGCCTCAGCAATGTTGCATTTGCTTGAACTAACAATATTGATATTTGTTCGACAGGAAAAACGTGACTGAAGTTCTCTGTTCTGTTTCCAGTCATCACTGTCATCAGTGTCAGTTCCAGAATTGTCTGAACTCCTGCCACTGGTATCTGGTTGTAAATGACTGTTTGGACCTGAGTTGCTGGCTGGTTGTGGTCCTCCATCGTCCTCTCCATCAGATTCTGCTGTCAGTGTTCTGTGTACAGATGAGGTGCTGGCTACAGGCTCAGCCTCTGTGCTCTCATCACTTGGGCTTTGATGAAGCTGTGATGTCTCTGGTTTCTCATCATCATTTTCACTCTTCACAGGGATGGCAGTGAAACCAAACTTGGTGAGATCTGCCTCCTCCAGCTGCTGAAGCTGCTCTCCCTGCTGACTTATCCACAGCTTCTCTTCTTTAATGTGCTCCTGGTCAACACTCAGATTCCATTCCTGGTGTTCAGGGAGAGTTTCTTCTTTAATCACCAACAACGGCTGCATGTCTGCAAAGAAACAAATTAACAATAAATGTTAGAACAACACTCATTAAAAGGAAGTATCAGAGTGGTGAGTTTGACCTGATGACAGTGTTTTTGCACTGATGGAACTGATTAAGTGGAAATGTCCAGCAGGACCTGGTTTCATAAAACAGTCTCATCTTTTAGTCTCCTAAACTTACTTAGTCGACTAAAGCCTCGGTCACACGGCACTAATGAAGGACACTGAAGCCCAAATGAAACAAGAAATCTGGACCGACCTTAACTTTCGGGGACATCGTTTAACCGTCGTCCAGCAGAAACAATAGCGGTAAGAACATTTTATTAACTACTTTAAGTATTTACACACTTTCCAAATGTTTATGGCTGGCCTGCGTGTTCACACATGTTGATGTTCTGAAGACAAACAACATCTCTCACCTGTTGTCAAGACAACAAAATCCTGCACCTGCAAGTGCTGTGGACATGAGTACAACTTTAGCTGCACTTGGTCTCATACTCGCTGTCAATCACATCACTGTGAATGTTTAATTTTGATTTTGTTTAAAGTGTCAAAGTTGATGTTTGCTCCGTTTAGCTTTTGTTCATTTCATTTTTGTTTCTGGACTCATCTCTGTGCTTGTTCTGTTAGACCTCAGTGCTGCTTTTGATACTGTTGACCATAAAATTTTATTACAGAGATTAGAGCATGCCATAGGCATTAAAGGCACTGCGCTGCGGTGGTTTGAATCATATTTGTCTAATAGATTACAATTTGTTCATGTAAATGGGGAATCTTCTTCACAGACTAAAGTTAATTACGGAGTTCCACAAGGTTCTGTGCTAGGACCAATTTTATTCCCTTAGGCAGTATTATTAGACGGTATTGCTTAAATTTTCATTGTTACGCAGATGATACCCAGCTTTATCTATCCATGAAGCCAGAGGACACACACCAATTAGCTAAACTGCAGGATTGTCTTACAGACATAAAGACATGGATGACCTCTAATTTCCTGCTTTTAAACTCAGATAAAACTGAAGTTATTGTACTTGGCCCCACAAATCTTAGAAACATGGTGTCTAACCAGATCCTTACTGTGGATGGCATTACCCTGACCTCTAGTAATACTGTGAGAAATCTTGGAGTCATTTTTGATCAGGATATGTCATTCAAAGCGCATATTAAACAAATATGTAGGACTGCTTTTTTGCATTTACGCAATATCTCTAAAATCAGAAAGGTCTTGTCTCAGAGTGATGCTGAAAAACTAATTCATGCATTTATTTCCTCTAGGCTGGACTATTGTAATTCATTATTATCAGGTTGTCCTAAAAGTTCCCTAAAAAGCCTTCAGTTAATTCAAAATGCTGCAGCTAGAGTACTGACGGGGACTAGAAGGAGAGAGCATATCTCACCCATATTGGCCTCTCTTCATTGGCTTCCTGTTAATTTTAGAATAGAATTTAAAATTCTTCTTCTTACTTATAAGGTTTTGAATAATCAGGTCCCATCTTATCTTAGGGACCTCGTAGTACCATATCACCCCAATAGAGCGCTTCGCTCTCAGACTGCAGGCTTACTTGTAGTTCCTAGGGTTTGTAAGAGTAGAATGGGAGGCAGAGCCTTCAGCTTTCAGGCTCCTCTCCTGTGGAACCAGCTCCCAATTCAGATCAGGGAGACAGACACCCTCTCTACTTTTAAGATTAGGCTTAAAACTTTCCTTTTTGCTAAAGCTTATAGTTAGGGCTGGATCAGGTGACCCTGAACCATCCCTTAGTTATGCTGCTATAGACGTAGACTGCTGGGGGGTTCCCATGATGCACTGTTTCTTTCTCTTTTTGCTCTGTATGCACCACTCTGCATTTAATCATTAGTGATCGATCTCTGCTCCCCTCCACAGCATGTCTTTTTCCCGGTTCTCTCCCTCAGCCCCAACCAGTCCCAGCAGAAGACTGCCCCTCCCTGAGCCTGGTTCTGCTGGAGGTTTCTTCCTGTTAAAAGGGAGTTTTTCCTTCCCACTGTAGCCAAGTGCTTGCTCACAGGGGGTCGTTTTGACCGTTGTGGTTTTACATAATTATTGTATGGCCTTGCCTTACAATATAAAGCGCCTTGGGGCAACTGTTTGATGTGATTTGGCGCTATATAAAAAAATTGATTGATTGAAATTGATTGATTGATTTTTGTTTCCTTCCTTTTTGCACTTTTGATTCGCAGGCTTTTCTGTGATGGGAAAGGTACAGGATCATTTGTTCCCCTTTTCTCAACAATTTTATACTTTTCTTCCCTTCGTTCAGTTATCCCCGTGTGACTGCACCAAAAGGTTAGTCACCCAACATAAGCTGTTTCATTTCACATAGACGGTTAAACTTGTAGATTAGCCATCCAAGGTTAGTCGATGATTTTCATGGGCATAAGCGGCTGCACGAGTGTCGCTAGAACAAAACGCCTCCAATGAATGAGAGTTCTGTTTACTTCCGGGTTGGTCTTCTGCTACAACCGTCTTCTGCTAGCTGAGTTTACCACATCAGAGAAGAAGCACTCCTGGAAAAAGGATCCTGCCTTCTCCAAACTGGAGAAAGCTCTCCTTATTGCAGGTGTCTGAGCAACATAGGGGTGCTCTTGAGTGTTTCAAAGGAACATCAGCCCTTGCTTCCAAAAGACGGGAGGAGATCGCATTGTCCCTCAATAGGTAGCTGGACAGATCACCCAATCAAATCAAATCAATTTTATTTATATAGCGCCAAATCACAACAAACAGCTGGGTCAAGTGATGGCTTTTTAGTAATGGTTTAATTACTGCCACCTTAAAAGCCTGTGGTACATAGCCAACTAATAAAGATAGATTGATCATATTTAAGATCGAAGCATTAATTAATGGTAGGGCTTCCTTGAGCAGCCTGGTAGGAATGGGGTCTAATAGACATGTTGATGGTTTGGAGGAAGTAACTAATGAAAATAACTCAGACAGAACAATCAGAGAGAAAGAGTCTAACCAAATACCGGCATCACTGAAAGCAGCCAAAGAGAATGATATGTCTTTGGGATGGTTATGAGTAATTTTTTGTCTAATAGTTAAAATTTTATTAGCAAAGAAAGTCATGAAGTCATTACTAGTTAAAGTTAAAGGAATACTCGGCTCAATAGAGCTCTGACTCTTTGTCAGCCTGGCTACAGTGCTGAAAAGAAACCTGGGATTGTTCTTATTTTCTTCAATTAGTGATGAGTAGTAAGATGTCCTAGCTTTACGGAGGGCTTTTTTATAGAGTAACAGAGTCTTTTTCCAGGCTAAGTGAAGATCTTCTAAATTAGTGAGACGCCATTTCCTCTCCAACTTACGGGTTATCTGCTTTAAGATGCGAGTTTGTGAGTTATACCACGGAGTCAGGCACTTCTGATTTAAGGTTCTCTTTTTCAGAGGAGCTACAGCATCCAAAGTTGTCCTCAATGAGGATATAAAACTATTGACGAGATAATCTATCTCACTCACAGAGTTTACGTAGCTACTCTGCACTGTGTCGGTATATGGCATTGGAGAACATAAAGAAGGAATCATATCCTTAAACCTAGTTATAGCGCTTTCTGAAAGACTTCTACTGTAATGAAACTTCCCCACTGCTGGGTAGTCCATCAAAGTAAATGTAAATGTTATTAAGAAATGATCAGACAGAAGAGGGTTTTCAGGGAATACTGTTAAGTCTTCAATTTCTTAACTTAACTTTAACTTTTTTTTTCTTATATAGCGCCAAATCACAACAAACAGTTGCCCCAAGGCACTTTATATTGTAAGGCAAGGCCATACAATAATTACGTAAAAACCCCAACGGTCAAAACGACCCCCTGTGAGCAAGCACTTGGCGACAGTGGGAAGGAAAAACTCCCTTTAACAGGAAGAAACCTCCAGCAGAACCAGGCTCAGGGAGGGGCAGTCTTCTGCTGGGACTGGTTGGGGCTGAGGGAGAGAACCAGGAAAAAGACATGCTGTAGAAGAGAGCAGAGATCAGTCACTAATGATTAAATGCAGAGTGGTGCATACAGAGCAAAAAGAGAAAGAAACGCTCAGTGCATCATGGGAACCCCCCAGCAGTCTAAGTCTATAGCAGCATAACTAAGGGATTGTTCAGGGTCACCTGATCCAGCCCTAACTATAAGCTTTAGCAAAAAGGAAAGTTTAAGCCTAATCTTAAAAGTAGAGAGGGTGTCTGTCTCCCTGATCTGAATTGGGGAGCTGTTCCACAGGAGAGGAGCCTGAAAGCTGAGGCTCTGCCTCCATTCTACTCTTAAAAACCCTAGGAACTACAGTAAGCCTGCAGTCTGAGAGCGAGCGCTCTATTGGGGTGATATGGTACTATGAGGTCCCTAAGATAAGATGGGACCTGATTATTCAAAACCTTATAAGTAAGAAGAAGAACTTTAAATTCTATTCTAGAATTAACAGGAAGCCAATGAAGAGAGGCCAATATGGGTGAAATATGCTCTCTCCTTCTAGTCCCCGTCAGTACTCTAGCTGCAAAGCATTTTGAATTAACTGAAGGCTTTTCAGG
Organism: Thalassophryne amazonica; assembly: GCF_902500255.1. Taxonomy (NCBI): domain Eukaryota; kingdom Metazoa; phylum Chordata; class Actinopteri; order Batrachoidiformes; family Batrachoididae; genus Thalassophryne; species Thalassophryne amazonica. Next base: position 494,415 of record NC_047120.1, on the reverse strand, counting down.
GAACTTTTAGGACAACCTGATAATAATGAATTACAATAGCCCAGCTAGAGGAAATAAATGCATGAATAAGTTTTTCAGCATCACCTCTGAGACAAGACCTTTCTATTTAGAGATATTGCATAAATGCAAAAAGCAGTCCTACATATTTGTTTAATATAGCGCACTGAATGACATATTCTGATCAAAAATGACTCCAAGATTTCTCACAGTATTACTAGAGGTCAGGGTAATGCCATCAGAGTAAGATACTGGTTAGACACCCATGTTTCTAAGATTTGTTGGGGCCAAGTACAATAACTTCAGTTGTATCTGAGTTTAAAGCAGAAATTAGAGGTCATCCATGTCTTTATGTCTGTAAGACAATCCTGCAGTTTAGCTAATTGGTGTGTGTCCTCTGGCTTCATGGATAGATAAGCTGTGTATCATCTGCGTAACAATGAAAATTTAAGCATGCCGTCTAATAATACTGCCTAAGGGAAGCATGTATAAAGTGAATAAAATTGGTCCTAGCACAGAACCTTGTGGAACTCCATAATTAACCTTAGTCTGTGAAGAAGATTCCCCATTTACATGAACAAATTGTAATCTATTAGATACATATGATTCAAACCACCGCAGCGCAGTGCCTTTAATACCTATGGCATGCTCTAATCTCTGTAATAAAATTTTATGGTCAACAGTATCAAAAGCAGCACTGAGGTCTAACAGAAAAGCACAAGCGATGAGTCCACTGTCTGAGGCCATAAGAAGATCATTTGTAACCTTCACTAATGCTGTTCTGTACTATGATGAATTCTAAAACCTGACTGAAACTCTCAAATAGACCATTCCTCTGCAGAGAATCAGTTAGCCTGTTTTAACAACACTACCCTTTCAAGAATTTTTTGAGAGAAAAGGAAGGTTGGAGATTGGCCCTATAATTAGCTAAGATAGCTGGGTCAAGTGATGGCTTTTTAAGTAATGGTTTAATTACTGCCACCTTAAAAGCCTGTGGTACATAGCCAACTAATACAGATAGATTGATCATATTTAAGATCGAAGCATTAATTAATGGTAGGGCTTCCTTGAGCAGCACTGGTAGGAATGGGGTCTAATAGACATGTTGATGGTTTGGATGAAGCTAACTAATGAAAATAACTCAGACAGAACAATCGGAGAGAAAGAGTCTAACCAAATACCGGCATCACTGAAAGCAGCCAAAGATAACGATACGTCTTTGGGATGGTTATGAGTAATTTTCTCTAATAGTTAAAATTTTATTAGCAAAGAAAGTCATGAAGTCATTACTAGTTAAAGTTAAGGAATACTCGGCTCAATAGAGCTCTGAGTCTTTGTCAGCGCGTAACCGGGTGTCATTACCTGCCGACGTGAATTACAATCTTACCAAATTTACGCTTAGCCTTAGCCAGCAGTTTCAAATTTCCTTCAATGTCGCCTGCCTCTGGCCCCGGAAGACAATTGACTATGGTTGCTGGTGTCGCCTAAACTTCACATTTCGAGTCGCCAATAACCAGAGTTTGATCCTCGGCGGGTGTGTCATCGAGTGGGGAAAAAACGGCTAGAAATGTGAACGGGTTGGCGGTGTACACGGGGCTTTCTGTTAGAACTACGCTTCCTCCTCACAGTCACCCAGTCGGCCTGGTTTCCCGGCTGCTCGGAATCTGCCAGAGGGAAACTAACGGCGGCTAAGCTACCTTGGTCCGCACCGACTACAGGGGCCTGGCCTAGCTGTAGAATTTTCCACGGTGCGGAGCCGAGTCTCCAATTCGCCCCAGCCTGGCCTCCAAAGCTACGAATAAGCTACACTTATTACAGGTACCATTACTGCTAAAGGAGGCCGAGGAATAACTAAACATTTCACACCCAGAGCAGAAAAGTGCAGGAGAGACAGGAGAAGCCGCCATGCTAAACCGGCTAAGAGCTAGTAGCTGCGCTAAGCTAGCGGATTCCTAAAAACACACAAAGTGAATAATGTGTAATAATTTAGAGGTGATTCAGCAGAGGGAGTGCTTAGTTAAGGCACGTGAAGATTACACTGTGAAACAAATCGTATCTAGGTAACTAGATCAATCTTACTGCGCAGATTAAACAGCTAACAGATACAGAAAAACACCGCTGTGCTCCGGAACAGGAAGTGATACAATACCGCAGTGAGAGCCAACCACCAGTAAACAGGCGGGTGTAAAATGGTGAGACTGGCTACTCGTTATAGATTCCATCACTGGGTGTTTTTGTGTGTGTTTGTTTTCAGTTTATTATTATTTTCTTTCTTTTTTTTCTTTTCTCTCTGTCATAGTGCAAATGTTTTCCTACATTATATGTTGTAAATATCTTGTACTTCCGTTTTATTTGGTGTTGTAAAAATCAAAGTTCAAATCATAAAAAAAGCTGCCCCCCTTCTGTTCCATTCTGTTAACATAATATTATTATGTTTACATAATGTTTACATCATGAAAAATTTCCTGCCAGTCCTATCGTCTGTTTGATTTCCACCCAAAGGGACCAAGAATGAAGGGTGAATGTTTCAAGTTTTGTTTAATAACTTTTGTAGAGTTGAGGGTTTTTTTTTTGTAATGTTATTTATCATTTCCTTAGAGATTAATGCAACTTTGCACAGATTTTTTTGTACTAGACAGTTCTTTGTTACTGTTCTTGAAAATTGCACAAACACTACAGGTTCTTGTGAAAAGAATCTTATTTTACTGTTATATGATAGTTTCCTCACATGTTATATCAGGGTCCATGTTTTATTGTTAAAATATTCTACCAGCACACTGCATTTTTTTTTTTTTTTTTTTTTTTACTTAAAAGTTAATCAATATGAGGACAAAGCTTCAGCTTTTAGCTCATCAGCCGATTTATCGATTATACTGCATTTTTTTTATCCAAATATCGTTATCGGCATCGGCCTCAAAAAAATCCATATTGGTCGGGCCTCTAGTTCGCATTGCCGTTAGTAAGTCAAACCTGTTTCCACTGCACATTGGCCTCCGCCAGGGCTGCCCTTTGTCACCGGTTCTGTTCATTATTTTTATGGACAGAATTTCGATCCGCAGCCAGGGTGTAGAGGGCGTCTGTTTGGGAACCACAGAATCTCGTCTCTGCTGTTTGCAGACGATGTGGTTCTGTTGGCTTCGTCAAATCAGGACCTTCAGCGTGCAATGGGCGGTTTGCAGCAGAGTGTGAAGCGTCCAGGATGAAAATCAGCACCTCCAAATCCGAGGCCATGGTTCTTGACTGGAAAAAGGTGCTTTGCCCTCTCAGGTCGGTGGAGTGTCGTTGCCTCAAGTGGAGGAGTTTAAGTATCTCTGGGTCTTGTTCACGATGTGAGGGACAGATGGAGCATGAGATCGATAGATGGATCGGTGCAGCATCTGCAGTGATGCGGTCGCTGTATCGGACCGTCGTGGTGAGAGAGCTGAGTAGGGCAAAGCTCTCGATTTACCGATCGAGCTACGTTCCGATTGTCACCTATGGTCATGAGATTTGGCTCATGACCGAAAGAACGAGATCGCGAGTACAAGCGGCCGAGATGAGTTTCCTCCGCAGGGTGGCTGGGAGCTCCCTTAGAGATATGGTGAGGAGCTCGGTCACTCGGGAGGAGCTCGGAGTCGAGCCGCTGCTCCTCCACGTCGAAAGGAGTCAGTTGAGGTGGCTCGGGCATCTTTTCCGGATGCCCCCTGGATGCCTCGCTGGAGAGGTGTTCCGGTCATGTCCCATTGGGAGGAGGCCCCGGGGAAGACCCAGGACATGCTGGAGGGACTACATCTCTCGGCTGGCTTGGGAACGCCTTGGGGTTCCCCCAGAGGAGCTGGGAGAGGTGTGTGTGGATCGGGAAGTCTGGGCAGCTTTGCTTGAGCTGCTGCCCCCGCGACCCGACTCCGGATAAAGCGGAAGAAAATGGATGGATGGATGAAGAGTAAATTTATAGTGAACTCAGAGTAACCACACAAGGCCCGATTTCACTGGTCTACACTCAAAACGCTTCTGAAATAAATTTCATCAAACTTTACTAATTTTGGGCCACAGAGAACGAAAATGTTGTTTGAAATTGTTGACTGGCTGTAGTTTTAAGAAATGTTACTACTGTGCTACTAAGGATTAATATATAAACTTTTAGCTGATTTTTAGTGTTACAAAAAGAGAACAGGTGAAATATTATACAAACAGAGAAACAAAACACACTTTTTCCCTCAATAAATAACACATTATACAAATCTATTCTAAATAGCCTCTGAGGAGAGAGCAACAAAGCATAAAAAGAACGCAAAACCTGAACATAACGGTACATAAAAGGGTGGTGGGGGGCGGCATGTAGTCTTGATTCTGGGGGGTCTGGGGATGCTCCCCCAGAACATTTTTAAAAGAGCAAGTTAAATTTTGTATATTCAGGTGAATTTTAATAGGTATGAAGCCCTCTGAAACAAAGTCAGTTCAAACTGTGAAGTAAAAACACATTATTGATTATGGGGGGTCTGGGGATGCTCCTACAAAAAATTTTTAAAAGAGCAAGTTAAGTGTTGTATATTCTGGTGAATTTTAATGGGTATGAAGCCCTCTGAAACAAATACAACTCACTTCAAACTGTCAAGAAAAAATTCTTTGTCTTCTGTAGTATTTTGATCGGTTCTATTCCGGTAAATGTGTCAAAAGGGTGCCGTGGCGCTGGCTGTACAATCAATAAAATACATAATTTGGGCCTAAAGCAATTGACAACATTGTTCTGCTGTGCACAAAGTACCACTGTCACCCATTTTGAAGATGCATGCTCACTGAGAAACTCAAAACTGGCTTATTCACATTTAATCGGTAAAATGCTCACTCGTACAACAGACTAGGGCTGCAACTAACGATTATTTTAGTAACCTATTATCTTTTTTGTTTTTGACTTACATGTGAGTTTTGCCATTATTTCATTAAGTGAGTTATTATTAAAAGGCCTTTATCACGTAACATCAACGTTTGACCTTCCTTGTAACAAAGTTATGATGTTATATCAGAGGTCTCAAACCGGTTCCAGAAAGGGCCGAGAGGGTGCAGACTTTAGGCGCTTTTCCACTTCACAAAAGTTCACAAAAACTACTCGTTTTTTTTTTTTTTTGCTTTTCCATTATGGTAGTATCTGGTACCGGGTCCTTTTTTTTAGTACCTGCTTGGGAGCGGGTCCAAGCGAGCCGAGCAGATACTAAAATGTGATGTCAACAGGCTGCCGGCCACTGATTGGTCAGAGAACGTCGTCACTGGACGAGTCATGAGTGCGCCGTCCGAGAGGAAAATCAAAACCTGCCATTTTTAAATAGTCACAGCGGCATTACAGCGACCGTCGTTTTCTTTCGTTTCACAGCGAGTTTTTTTTTTTTTTTTTTTAAACACGCACAAAACCACACCATGGTCTGTGGATGAGCTGCAGACGTTTATGTTTGGTGGCGGAGGAGAGAATACAGAGAGGTGGATGAAGCGATCCGAAATGAGGCCGCACTCGGCTCACCGGACATTACAGCAACTCAGAGAACAGCTGAAAAAAGCTTAAAAGTGATTAAAGGATGACAATGACCAGAGTAGGTCAGACCGTAAGGGCTGGAAATGGTTCGACTGCAGGCACGCTGTTTACGGACACCGACCGGCGAGCAACGGGAGGCAGGATGACCGCGACTCGGCTTTGTTGGAAGCGACGGATGGTAAGTGTTTTTGTGACTGTAGTCTGCTTGAAAGCACGTTTAACGTTACTTATCCTATTGGTAGGAAGCACACTTTAACAAACGAAGATTATGAGTCTAAACTTGTGTTAAAGTAACATCGTCTCATCTACGCAGACACAGTGAGCTAGCTGACTGCTAACTAGCGAGCTAGCTAACGCCGTGCTCCGCTTTAAAGTATTAACTTCTGACAAACACCTCAAGTCAGCAAGACAACAAATGTGTACATTTGACTCATTTAGTGTCATTACGGTGATGTGTTTTTGTTTAACATGTCGCCATTTTGTGTTTTTGTTGAAGAATCCAGTTCCATAAGTGAGGAGGGTTCGAACACCAGCTTCAACATCTGTATCAACGTCCAGCACCACACAGCAACGTGTCATCGCAGGTAAGAATGTCTCACATCACCTTAACTTTACCAAATATGAAGGTCACCTTAACTTTACCAAATATGCTGGACCTTCCCAAAGTTTCAGTTATCTTGATCGCTTTGCATAAAAATCATGTTCTTTCAAAATGATGCTCCAAATGATCTGATTTGTTGGAGAATAAGTTTGAAAGAACATAATTTTTATGCAAAGTGACCAAGATAACTGAAACTCTGGGGAATGATCATACAGAGACTGAAGGTTTCTTTTTTTTTTTTTAAACTTTCTTTCCCATTTCTACCTTCATTATTGTCCAGGCAAGAGATAAAGGGAGCCTGTTCCAGCAGGAGAATCTCACCATCTTGAGTGATGTTGAGGCTGAACTGGGTTCAGTGTGATCGACACATCCGACTGATCCTTGAGGAAGCAACGGTGGTGGAAGCTGCATTTAATCAGGCATATCTTGGCGTGCTGGGTGACCTTGTGCAGGCGATGCATGACCGGGGCATGTGACCTGCGCCCCCAACCCAGACTACAGACACATGAAACTTATACGTATAGTTTGTGTTGCTTTTTTTGTGTATTTGCTCTTTTTTGTTGCAGTAAACAATTTGACTCATGTGACTATCATAATTTGTCATTTCATTCTGAGTCAACAGTAAAAAACATTTTGGTTCATTTCTAAGAATTTTTCATTTGGGTTTTTGCGCTCCAGAAGACACTGCACACTACACCTGGCTGAATCTTTACACAGATGCTGGCATACCATGTCTAAACTGAGATTTTACCAATTGGTATTTAACATAAACAAAAAGGTTTAGTCCCTTCAGTGAAGGCACCATTACATCAAGGAATTTTGAACAACCAGTTTTACTGTCTGTTACATTTACGACCCCATTAAATGTAAAACTTGTTTTACTACTGGATTATGCTTAAACAGCTTTTCAAACTGTTAGCCTTTAAATCAGTAAGCCTTGGTAACTTTTACAACTCAAAATGATGTTACACAAAAGTGGAGACATTTTAGCAAAAAGTACAAAAATTTATTCAAAATTCACAGTGAAACATAACTGGTGTATAACATGATGATGACAAAGGTGTCCCATTCCGTGGCATGAACCTCTGCAGCGGTGACTCTGAGAAAACCATCTGAAACACACACATACAGCATACATATTTTAATTAGTGCTGTCAGGTTATTAAAAAAAATGTGATTACAGGGTTTGTGATTAATCTAAATAAATCATTTAATTGCAGGTATATTTAAAAAAAACTCTGATCTGTGTGTGTTTGGGGCATTTAATAATCAGGTAAAAAAGGATCAGGGTTATTTTTGTTACATATCAAGGAGGTATTAAGCTGTAAATTGGTCTTAAATTGGGAGAACTGTCTAAGTGTAAGTTGGATGGGTTGAATGCAGGCAAATTAAATTGTATGTGTACAATGACAATAAAAGGATATAAATGTCTATAAAAACAGAATTGTGGGAGTTTGGAGGCTGATTCTTTCTGCACAATGACTCCTTTAATAATTATCTTATTAGATTTCATATTTTAAATTTGTCCATTGAACATTAAAATCTGGATGAAAAACAAACGTTTTTAATGTGTTTTAAGCCTGTTCGAGTTCAGTGACCACGTTAACGGTCATTAAAACCGAATCAACATTTTGTGCGTGAACGTCAGTAAATGCACAAACTCCCACATTTGAGATTTAACAATAAGTTACCAAAGCAAGTTACTTTGGTAAAAAAAAAAAAAAAAGTATTGACATTAACACGTTTATTGCTCAGAAACGTGTCTTTATTTACAGACCAAGTCACTGACGTCAAAACAAAATGGAGCAAAGTGTGACTGAAGGCCTGACAGGTATTGTAATTAATCTAAATTAACACTTTATTTTGACAGCCACAATTTTAATAGTTAATAGCGACAGCCTGCAGTTATTATTTACGAGCTACTTAGGAAGCTAACAATTAGCTTACCGTCATGCTTTGTCTCTTCATCTCTAGCAGCTTGTGCCTTCTCGTCTTCATCTTCATATGAATTCCCAAAGGCTTCTGTATGAATCAAGCGTGTTTTTCTCGCCGCCAGCAACTTTCTCTTAAAAACTCACAGCAGTAAACACACGGAGTTCGCCATTGTTTATGTTTGTGTCGCGTATAAAACTACGTCACTGCAATTTGCTCTGCTGACCCCGCCCACGTTGAAGAGGTACTATTTGCAGTAGAAAAGCTCGCGCTTGGAACCAAGCCGAGTAGTGCTGGTGCTTTGTAGTGGAAAAGTGGCTTTTCTGTGCAACCACCCACTCCAGCAGGTTGAGCAGGTGAAATCAGTGAAATCACCTGCTGGAGTGGGTGGTTGCACAGAAAGCCTGCACTCTCTCTGCCCTTTCTGGAACCAGTTTGAGACCTCTGTGTTATATTCTCATCAAAAACATACTTGGAGTCAGGTTTTATTTTATTTTGCACATACATACATCACTGACACACCACAAAGAGATTTCCATCAGGTTTCACCCGATTATGCACATTTTTAGATAAAGTATCAAATAGTTGTTTATCATAGTTTGCTGTGTGTGAAAATTATTTCTGCTTTATTTTTTTATTTTTTCCTTTCTTATTTCTGACTGTAAACCTTTATGACACTTATAAAACACCAGTACAGCATATATATTCTCAAAGTACAGGATGTCCTGAAAAAAAAGAGACATACCACTTGATTGTGGGATGCAGGGTGAGCTTTTAACAGCAATAATAAAACATTTATGTCAGGCGAGTGAACTGCCCAAAAAAATGCCCTCAGACCCCAGAGGGTTAACAGGCCCCCGATTGTCTCCCTGTGTTCAGTATTTGTCGAAAAACAAGTGTAATGTTGTGAATGTCACACTGTCAGTCGGCATACCTCTTTTTTTTTTTAATACTTCAGTGTGTGTGCGCCGCTTTGAGCTCACACACACACGAGCTCCAACTAACATTTTTTACTGGTTCACGTTTATTTCATTTGACATTGTACCAAAAGAAACTATCCCTGTGTGTCATCTGTAGCTCCACTCTGTGTACTTTCTTTTCTGTGTTCATGTTGACCGATCTGACAGACAGGGGATTCCCAACTCCCAGGACCAATTTACATGCATTTTCACATTTTTAGGGGCGTGAAAAGGGAACGTGCTTGAATTCATTCATATGCAAGCTTTGATACATCTGGATATTTTTGTGATTATGCCAGTTTCTGGGTTTTGGAGTGCACATGTTTCAGTAGAAAATCCACTCAAGTCTTTGTACATGAGGCCTCAAATGTTAACGCAATGCATCCTGGGTTGATTTTTCCTATATGTGGTCGGGAGAATTCGTTTTCCATATTCAGAGCAATTAAATAGTTCCATAGCAGTGGAACACCTGCTCCAACTAACAGATGTTTCACAGAGTTTTGATCAATTCATACCTGAGTTTTGAAGAACCTGTGATGACTGTGGTATTTCATCATCATTTTCAGTCTTCACAGGGACACGAGCAAAACGTAACTTGATCTTCTCAGTGTCCAGCCAGTTAAGCTGCTGTCCCTCGTTACTTGTCCAGACTTCCTCTTGTTCCTGTTTAACGTCCTTCTGGTCGACACTCAGACTCAACTCCTGCTGTTCAGGGAGCATTTCTTCTTTAATCACCAACTGCTGCAACATGTCTGCAAGGAAGCAATTAATATGAAGAACAACATTTGTCAGAGTGAAGACAAACCAGCAGCACTGTCACCATGAAGTTACTGCACTGATGGAACTGATACTGTGGAATAACACATCAAGCATCCTTGGTTTAGATTTTTTTTTTTTTTTTTTTTTACATTCTTGATCTGGACCCAGATGATGCTTTTACACAACTCAGAGGTTCAGTCCAGTTGAAGAAATGTTTGATACTTGTCAAAGTTTGATCATCGTCACCTTGTTGCTAAAAAACTGGACAAATGTGCCACGAACATTCACAGCTGAGCTCAGTCTGCTGCAGGCTGTACTTTATCTGGTCAACTACGTCACAGAACACTCAGGTCCTGAACACTCTCAGGTCCAACCCCCCTCATCAAAGTAAGGATCCGATGTCACTGGGCTGTAGCTTCCTGCAAAAGGCAACTGCGAGAGAAATTGCATCTTTGGTTTAGATTTTTTTTTTTTACATTCTTGATCTGGACCCAGATGATGCTTTTACACAACTCAGAGGTTCAGTCCAGTTGAAGAAATGCTTGATACTTGTTAAAGTTTGATCATCGTTACCTTGTTCGTAAAAAAAAATAAAATAAATAAAAACTGGACAAATGTGCCACGAACAATCACAGCTGAGCGCAGTCTGCTGCGAGCTGCACTTTGTCTGGTCAACTACGTCACAGAACACTCTCAGGTCCTGAATGAGACCCACCCAGACAGACAGCTGGTCCAACCCCCCTCATCAAAGTAAAGATCTGATCTCACGGGGCTGCAGCTTCCTGCAAAAGGCAATTGCGAGAGAAATTGCTTGATTTTACTGGGTGGCGCTCCTCCCTCGCATAACTCACAGGGCGTTGCGTTTGTATTCCAGTGAGGCGACAAGGCTCCTCCCAGTTTTCTCTTAGATCTGTCACTGGTGTCACTGCTGAGACTCCTCACATAAGACATTCATGAGAGAACGGGGGGGGGGGGGGGGGGGGGTGATACGTCACACACATAATCTGCCATGGGAGCACACCATAATAGCAGAGATGACCAGAAAGGAACAGCCACTTCTGGAAGTGACAGAGCTGTTGCCAGCCTGGCCGTGGTTGCAACGGACACCAGGACTCCTGTTCAAACTTCCTGGACTTATGCATTTAATTTTTTTTTTTTTTTTTTTTCCAGACAACAATACTGCAGGAGCGGAGCTCACAGCGTTTTTTTTTTGTTTTTTTTAAATCAGGAGGGCTGTCTCTCTCTCTCTGTCTTGTCCCGCCAACTCTCTCTCTGTCCCTCTCCCTCCATCTCAGTATGTGTGGTGGGAGTTCTTTAATGTGCTCATTGTGAGGATGATACACAATCAGTGCGGAAATATGATGACATGCTTTCATTACATGGCACTCTGCTCAAATCCAGCTCCAACAGCATTCATGTGTTTGTAAACCGAGAAAATCCTTCCACTACATGTCGCGCCATAAAAATGATGCAGTAGGGCTGCTCCAGTTGTTCCGTCATTTTCTTTGCAATGAAAATCCGCCGAGAGCACTACATACGTCCTCACACAAATGCTGCTTGCCAGCAAATGACGCAATCGACAGGCGTGAAAAAATTCACACATGCACACGAAGGTTCAAGGTTGGCTCATGCAAGCACACGTGATTCATTGCAAAAAATAAAAGTCCTCGTATATAAAATAAAAACCTGGCAACACCACAACACTTTGGTTAAAAATAAAATTTAGTGCCAAAAAGTTTTATTCACTTACATCACAGCTCGGCATTACTTCTTAAACTGGTGTTACTGTGAAGTCAGATCATAAAACCAAACCCTAAAGTCAGCTCTTTTTGTCAGCAAAATAACATACTTCCAGGAAATATTTGAAGAAACTAAACATCAGGGCCAGTTTCTTATATTCAGTTTCTCCATGTTGTGTGGGCTGTAGTCAAAGTTTCCACTGTTATTTTGATTATTCTGAGTGTGCCGAGGGTCAGGTGGTAACTTGGGTCAGGTGGTCAGGTGGCTTGCTGTGATTGGTGATAAAATCATGGACTTAGGAGAGGACCTCGCTGAGATGTGTGCACATAATTTAGGAGAGGTTAATTCACCTGTTCCAGACTAATATGACCCCAATAAACAACTTGAGATATGTGCCAAATAGAGCTGAAACAACTAATCGAGTTAATCGATTAAAATCGATTATTAAAATAGTTGTCAACTAATTTAGTCATCGATTAGTTGCTAAATAATTTTGCTTTACCGCAAATGTTTCGTTTCTTCCATATAATCAACCGAGCTTTGCTTTGAATCTTGAATCAATGAAGAAGTGCTTCAAGCTGCTGCTTTATTGGTTTCATTTGTTTTATTTCGCTTTATCTTAATTTTTCCCCACTAAAACCCTAAAGAACATATGTCTGTGAGGAATATTTACCTTTTTTATGTTAATCAGACCTGTTATGGTCTTCTGAAACAGTTGATAGATGTATTTTATGCTAACGCCAATGCTAACAAGTTAGCATGTCTACGGCGTTTTCAATGTTAAAGTTAGCATTAAGATGCTGGCATTTCAGCATGTTTGTGCATTTGTTTTCTGTATAATAATTAATGGCTCAGCGTTTGCTGTCGTAAAAGAGTCAAATGTATTACAAATTATAATATTTAATTTATTTTATTTATATATTAATAATAGCAACAATAATAATAGTAATAACTAATAATGCTACAATACAATTTTAGAGTCACATGAGTCACATGTGTCATTGTGAAATGACCACATAGTTTACAAGTTATACAGAGAATGTTGCACATATAATGAGTCAGGCTACAGTTTTTGATTTAGGTTTTATGGTTCACTGGTTATGCTAATTGTTCATTTGCAGCAACAAAAATACCTCTCTTTTCACCATATATTTTATAACATTTATATGTTTCAATGTTGTTTTATGGCAACCCAGCACTTTGATAAAGCAATATCATTTGAAATTATTGTTTTTGTTCTTTATTATAAACTGTTTTATTCTTTATTATTTTATATTTCAACAGCCAAGGGACATTTGACGATTTGTTGATTTTCAAGTATTTTAAGTTTTCAAATAATATTCTGTTAAATAAAGTGATGGAAGGAGAGAAAATTGTTTCCCTGGCACATTTTTAAAACTTCCCCGCTAATCCGATTAATCGTGTCGAAAACCCATAATATTCATCGATGATCCAAATAATCGTTTGTTGCAACCCTACTGCCAAAATCTCTATCCAGGTCAAACAGCCCAAAATTTTGATATTTTAAGAGAAAATGGCCAAAATAAGTGGGTCAACTTATTACCACACATCATTAGAAAATGAACGCTTTACAAATATGAATTTTTTATTTTCAGTCCTACTGTTATCAATGGAATATGCATTTAAAGTGGAAAATACAAAACAAATCTTGTATCTTTGGCAGACAGCAGAATCTAGAGGTCTTAAATGTTTTAAAGATTATCAGGGGAACATCCACAACAGAAAGTTTAAGATACTAAAGATTCCAGACTATATGTAGGTCGTTTGACCAAATGTTTTTTCTTAAAATATTCAAACTAGAAATTTTACACTCTTCTATGACCCTTCTAAACATGTACTGGTCATTCTGAGCATATTGAGTACTTTGGAAAATCTATAGCTGCTGCAGTTTAGAAAATCCAGCTGTACTTGAAGAAACACTCAGGACGGGTGGTCATTTTCGGGCTGTTCCATGATCGTCTCAGCGAGGTCCTTGACTAACTTTGTTCATGTAAATGTGGAGCTGATGAGTAGGATTGAGGAAGGAGAGACCGAAGACCATCAAACAGTTTCCCTATAATGCATTCAGTTAAGCGGATACTTTCTTCCATAAACCTGGAAAAAAGCCTCTCTTCTCTTTCCAGATTCCTCTCATGCTGCTGTTGAATGTTGTCCAGTAAAGATCTCTGCTGGCTGATCGATCACCCAGGAACTCAGCATCACCAGATGATGGCTTTTGATCTAGAAAGAATGTATAATTTCAGTTAAAGAAAAAAATGTTCATGTTTTTCTCTTTGTGGATCTCTCAGTCGTGTATTCTACAAAACAGTCATCCTGCTTCTATATTCAAATATGTTGTAACTCGTCCACACGGCTTTTGACTTCACAAAGCTCAAAACAGAAAAACAAAATTGAAATGAAAATGTTTGTGTCTCAACTGTCTAAAGGATATTAACTCATATTCTGCTGGAACTTTGTAATATTACCATTTCTAAAAAATAAAGCACTCCAAATATATAAATAAATATGCAGTGACTTTGAACGATATTTTTTCAACAAGCTCTACAGGAAATTTCAAGAACTCACTGTGGTTTTATTTTGCAGCATATTACTCTTTAAAAACTCACTTTTTTTGTCTGGAGCCTCCTCTGTGGTCTTCAGGTTGTGGAGATCTGCTGTCATTAACCTCTTCCAATGTGCTCTTTACATCATCATCATCATATTGTATGGCCTTGCCTTACAATATAAAGCGCCTTGGGGCAACTGTTTGTTGTGATTTGGCGCTATATAAAAAAAAAAATTGATTGATTGATTGATCATCATCTGTATATATGAGAGCAGAAATTAATGTGATGTACTAAAGTGAACGAGGATAAAGAGTGTTGGTTAACTCGATGATAGACTGTGTTCATACACTTTACTCCGAGAATAAACTCGTGGGATAACTTAACATGAATCACCAACATTAACTTGAACTAAATACACACATTTGGCTAAAAGTACGTCTCATAAAAAAGATACATAAATAAAAAAATGAGGAATGTTGAGAGAGCGTGGTTTTATCAGGACTTACCTCCAGGCTTTCTGGTGTCTCGGGTGAACTTTCCTCCGGTGGAAAATCGACTTCTACTCCAGTGTCCTTGGAGAGAGGTCGACCGCCGATTATTACTGCATTAATTCATAATAAGTGAAGCTGGTTGGAGCTGCACAGCTTCTGCTCATTTTTAGTTTCTCCTTGTACAAAGCGCTCGTTGCTTCCCAGCAGTTTTTAATTTGCTCTACTGACCTGCTGACTCCGGACACAACAAGTCTGTGCTGCCAACTTACGTCCGTCAAGCTTTTCCACTTATTTTAAATGATTTTAATACGTTGAGGAGGAGCGCTGTCTCTTGTAAAGTCCAGCTCTGTTTTTTCTGTCGCCATTTCTGTGAACACAGAGCAGGAAGCGTCATGTGGTGATGTGACATAACACACATGCGCAGTAAGGCTCCTCACAGACGGACAATCCGACGTGCTGTTTACATGGAATGAGATCAAGTTAAAAACACGGTTACACCACCTCCTGTAACTCGATCGTAATTTCGATCAGATTGGGCAAATCTAATCAGATGGAGCTGTTCACATGGCGTGATTTTGATCTGATTGTTCAATCAGATTACTTTTGGTCCATGTAACCGCAGATATTGATAATCTGAAATAGACCTACTGCAAAGTGAAGCAGTGTGTTTGTCTATTTTTAAAATACACACGGTCCGCTCTGCGTGGGGAGTGACTATTCGCCCGACGGCCGTCTCTCTGCCCAGTTTGAGAGGAGCCCCTCACACAGCTACAGCTCTGTTCACAGACACACTGACAAACAGTTTCTGAAAGACGATCCTCTCAGCAGAAGTCCACTTTCTTCTCTGTTTTTGCTCAGAGTCGCTTTTTAGGGCAACACACAACGCTTCACAAACACTGTAACTTTAATAAAATAAAAAACTGATGTTGAGGCTTGCATGTTCAACCTCCAACTGAAATGCATCTGCTGAATCGTAGAGAGAGATTAAAAAAAAATATATATCACACAGGGACCCAGTCCAGCAACATTAATAAAAAAAAAAACCACTTAAAAATGGTTAATAAACAAAACAGAAAGACATATCCCATCACCATTTCAGCAAAATGTCAAGACTTTGGTGCAGTGACACTGTGCCATTGCTGAGTCAAGAGAGCTCTGGACTATTGATGATGTTTAAAAATGGAGAAGTACTTTTTATCTGTTTACTCGATTAATCGCCAGAATAATCAATAGAATACTCGATTACTAAAATAATTGATTGCTGCAGCCCTCAAAGCAATTATTTACAAATTTATGTGAAATGACTGGAAGATATATTGCACAAGATGCTGGTCTCAGTCTATGGCCAAAGGTGCTCTGACAAGAAGTCCAAGCGATGATGATGGTGATCCATCACACACTGACAGATCAGCGCCGTGCATAAAAAAACATCACATCCAGATGGATGACAATCTGTTTGAAAAATTATCACTTTGCAGCATTTAGTCTCAAGGATCAGATGTGGTCTGGCTCAGAATTGTGTCCAGTACAGTTGGAAGATGGAATCACATGAGCTCACCCTGTGTTCACATAGACATCGATGGTTCCAACACATCACATTAAAAACAAACCTCCCCTTCTGTATGTTATTTTCTTTTTTCCTTTGGTTTTCTCTGTGCAGCTCCACATTTAGGCGATAAGCTGTGATTGAAGTTATTATGAGGGCTGCAAACTAACGATCTGATTTTTGGTTCATTTTAAAATCAAACACAGTTTAACACGTGCAAAAGAGTGATTTTGCAGACAAACGGATAAACACAAAGTGTAAAGTTGGACTCACCAGCATCAAAATGACTGTAAGCCGCAGAAGAAATAAAACCAGCAAGAAAAAACACAAAGGTGACTGTCCAGGAACCCAGGGTTCAGTTCTAGCTGGTCTGGTGGCTTTCAGGTTGTTTAAATGTATAAATCGGTTTGCTGATCGGTTTGCTCATCAGTCCTATAAAATCCTCTTTCCAGGATTAGTGCTATGTAATGTAATTCTTACATTACAAACACACATACACACATATATATACACGAGGTCTGTTAGAAAACTATCCGACCTTTTTATTTTTTTCAAAAACAATATGGATTTGAATCATGTACGCTTGCATCAGACAAGCTTGAACCTTCGTGCACATGCGTGAGTTTTTTCACGCCTGTCGGTTCCGTCATTCGCCTGTGGGCAGGCTTTGTGGGAGGAGTGGTCCAGCCCCCTCGTCGGATTTTTATTGCTTAGGAATGGCGGAGCTACTGCCGCTTTGCTTCATCAAAATTTTTTCAGAAACTGTGAGGGACATCCAGGTGGACACCATATGAGAAATTCAGATGGCTTTCGGTGAAGATTCTATGGACGTTACACAGATTAAGGAGTGCTTCAAGCGGTTTAATGACGGCGCACAATGACGCAGCCGCAATGGGCGGGACAAAAAAAACACCTCTGTGTTGGAAGTCTTTTTTTTCATTTTATTTTTGGGAGGTCATGTGATCCACACAGTTGTATGTTACGTGCGGGTACTGATGGCAATTTCGAAGCCTCATGAACCAATGAGCCACTGCAACACAACTGGCTGAAAATCGACACACTGCTTCGACGCGTTTGATACAATTTGAAGGGTGACATCTGCTGGATTGCTTTGAGAATTACCTTGAGCGAGTGCCCTGACAAATGTTTGCATTAATTCATGACTGATGTGGTTTGTTCTTGAAAAATAATAATAAAAGAAAATGTCATATGTATTATTGTGTCTTCTTAATGTAATAAATAGTCCCTACAGATGCACACATAATAGTTATGAAACCCTTTATTGTAGACTATATGTAGATTTGTGTTATTCCTCAAACTATATTTGGATAAAATGTGACGGGAAAAGCGAGAAAGACATGTGCTTCTGCAACTGCTTATGTTGCTGTAATTTGTAAATTAGAATAGAGGGGATAGGAGACGGTGATTGTGCAACTTTCAACATTTTTTATTCAAAAAAAGAATAATGTCTTCTGCCTCACAACCTCTCCAGCTTTGGAGAAGACCCGCTCGCAAGGCACTGATGTTGCTGCATCGACAAATATCTTTTTGCCATTCTCTGTAAATTGGGATAGACTGCGACTCGTGTCGCCCAGTATTTGAGCCGGTCTTCTCCTCTGGAGGTGGGCATATGTTGGGTCAAACCTTTGTAGTAAAGCCCTGAAGGCTTTGCTCTCCACTATTATGAATGGTTGTGAATCTTCCACAACATAGTCCACCAGTGCCTCATCCAAATCAGCTTGTCTGCCTTTAATGGAAATACAGTCTGACATTCTGAGCTATTTTTGTTTATGTGTATGTTTTAATATTAGATAAAGAATAAAATATAGCTTACATGGCCTCATTCCTGCTCCAGAAGCAGCAGCCATTGATGTCTCGGGATGTTTGGTCCTCAGGTGTCATTGAAGACGTATTGTTACTGTACCTCAACTCTTGAGCACAAATCAAGCACTTGACCTTTTTGGGGCTTATTAGATCAAAGTGCTCCCAAGCAATTGATTGTGCTCTTTTTGGAACTGGCTCCTCCATGTCCCTTCCTCACCACTACTCACTCTCTCACACACACTCACCTTTCTCTTCAACAAAATCACAGCTCTTCAGTCACTCAGCTCAGTCTCTAATCTACCTATAATAGATAGTCTAAGCCAGGGCCGTATATAGGAATGTGAAAGGGGGGGTTCAAATCCTTGAGTTGGGGGTCCAGTGGGCCGCAGGGTCCCCAGTGGGGTTGAGGGGCAAAGCCCTTGTGGGGGGCTCAGGGGGGCAAAGCCCCCCGAAGCAGAAGCTTTTTGAGGATTTCGAGGGGTAAAAAGCTACATAAATTTCATTTGAAACCCAAAATGTATCATTTTAGGAAATACATTTTTACATACAAATAGTACTTGCTTGGGATTGGATCAGTTGCCATAAGAACCACCCAGGAAGAACCAAGATAACATTAATGCAAACTTTATACCTGCCTGTCGGCTGCGAATGACGCAACCGACAGGCGTGAAAAAACTCACGCATGCGCACGAAGGTTCAAGCTTGGCTGATGCAAGCACACATGATTCAAATCCATATAGTTTTTTCAAAAAATAAAAAGGTTGGATAGTTTTCTAACAGACCTCATATTTAGCGGTATTAATATTCACGTTTACATTATGAATATGTACGTATATGTATGTTATGTATTAAAATAGCGGTATTTAATTTGGCGACCTTGTTTAACTCGCGAAATTCGTATAATAAATCCCACGCGAATATTTGCACCTTTACAGTATTTGCATCAGGAAGGAGAAGCTCCCTTTATTTCTCAGCTTATACATACAAACATGTTTTTACAAACCAGACAAGTGTAATTGTGTGTCTACGTGGGTATTTACAAGCCTAGTAATCTGTTTGATATCAGAGGAGGACAGGGACCAGGGAGCAAAAATTCTCAACCCCCATGGGAAAAGTTTATCTAGCAGTTTCCCCTTTCATCACTTAAGGGATTACTCTGGCAGAAGAAATTGAAACTTGAGGGTGTGTGATAATAGCTGTGTAACAGTTAGTAATTATCAATGAAAAGAAAATACATAACGTTGATATCCAGATCAGAAAAAAAATCAGCAGAATTCTCTGTGGGGGAGGGGGGGTTGTGTATAGAGGGAGTTCAGGGGAGGGTTCGGTTGAACCCCCCTGAACCCCTCTATACACGGGCATGTAAGCTATAACCTATGTTGATGTACTGCGTGAATAAATGTTGTATATGAATGGATGCCTGTTGTGTATGGTGTGTGTCTGTCTATGTTAGATCCTATGTGTATGTACTAAATGAACTTTAAACTAGACCTAAATATAAATTAATGCTTTCCTTGGCTTCGATTCACATGGTAATTGGCAATAACAGCGTCGCTAGCAATCTCCTCCTCTCAAAAACCCACAGTTTGAGCTGCGATTCAGATCTCATTTAAATACTTGGCGGGTTGTATTGAAATGCCCAGATTATGCGAAGCTCGACATGTGGTGTGACGTAACGAGGCCTCGCTCGCAGTGGTCACATGATGGGGGAGTGCTCGAAACGCTGCTCACTGACACTTCTGGTTCAAAAAGCTCGATGCTGTGTCGAGCAGACTGACTCGAGCTTAACATCACTACGTGCTGGTGTATATAATTAAAGCTGCCACCTCCTTGCGGTGGCCTTTTTTTTTTTCATTGGTCAAAGAGAAACCGTTGGTTCGTTGTTTTTTCTACATCACTTTTTCAACCATGGATGCACACGCAGAACTGCATTTCATGACTCTGTAACACAGATGCACTGCAGCCTGACGCACAATGTGCACGTCAGCCGGACTGTGCACGAGTGTTTTTTGGACTGCGTTTAAAAAGTTCCTCAACTTCAGAGCATGTCCTGCTGCTGCACTCAGCGCATACAGAACCAGACAGCAGAAAGATCGCAGACAGACATCAACATCTGCAGCAGCAGGCTGATAACAGCGATCCCTCACGTGACCACTGATAAAATAATTGTACGCCTCCAAAAACTTGAAATCCTTCACGGTCGTCATCTCCAATATTTAATTCCTCACAATATCGCTTTCGATCGTTGGGATCAAGAGTTGACACATCGTCTGAAGTCATCTTCCCGTGCGTTTTCTCATCGCATCTGCCTGGAGTCTGGAGTTCGCTGCCTACCATCTGTGTGCGCATGTGCGGGAAAAGCGGAAGTAAATAACAAGCGCGATCCCTTCTATTCCTATGAAATAA
The DNA here is from genome assembly GCF_902500255.1 of Thalassophryne amazonica. Taxonomy (NCBI): domain Eukaryota; kingdom Metazoa; phylum Chordata; class Actinopteri; order Batrachoidiformes; family Batrachoididae; genus Thalassophryne; species Thalassophryne amazonica. The sequence continues at coordinate 474,090 of NC_047120.1, read as the reverse complement.
CATAACATCTCATAACAACCCACTTTTATAAAAACCTTAGAATGTTTTATGAACATATTATTTCTGGGGGTTTTTTTTTGTTTTGTTTTTTTTGCAAAAGACAATACAACAGAAAAAGAAGTTTATATTATTAATGTACTTATTATTATGGGAAAGTTTTACATACACAAATGTAAATTCTCAAAAAAAAAACATTCTATATCTTTTATAAGGACTTTGAAATTTATATGAACAGCATTGAACACTGTACAAATACAAAGCCTATAAAAACATTATCAGCATGGAAACACTATGAACTGTACCTAATATGTCATTTTATTTATATTTATTGTTGTGACCCCCTGGCAAATTTTTGTTCAGGTATGTAAATGCACTGTGTTGAGGAACTTCTCAATAAAAAAGGTTACAAATGTAAAGGTGTGAAGCGAAAACGAACAGTTTTGTTGAATACAAAAAAGAAGAAAAATGCTGACGCCTTCTCTATAAGGAACTTTTTTTTTTAATTTTTCTTGTATCTCTCTTTCAATTTATAACTGATACTGCGACTTTTTGTGGCCTTGTGTTCTGTTCGTTTGTTATTGTTTTTGTTTCCCTTCTATTTTTCCGATTCAAGGACTGTTTTCTTTAAAGCACGTTTGACTGCTGACTTTATGGCCACGAGTCACTGCAGTTATTATATTAGAAACAATTCATACATTTAGAAAACAGAAATAAAGTTAACTCTGATCTGTTTAGCTGCTATGTTAGCCAGCTCCAAACTAGCCCTGCTGCTAACGTTCTGCTAAACTCGTCTGTTAATGAGTCCTAAGCATCTATTAGCGTCCTTTGGCTCATGTACAAATAAAGTGTGTTACCTGCTGAAATGCTCCGCTCCACGAACCCGGATAAACGAGGAGAATAAAAGATTAATTTGAAATGTTGGAGAAGAACAGAGAAGGTCAGCGAGCAGACTGTCACCTCCGTGTAAGCAGCACAGTGATTGGCTCAGACACATCAGCCAATCAGAACGTCGCGTCTTGGAGGAGTCCAACACAGTCAACATTTTTCTGTTGAAAAGATTAAAATACTCCAAAGTGTGTGTTTTTTCACCGTCTATTTGTAGACGTTGATTAAATGTTGTTCTTTCGACCATGTTTAACCCTGATGTTATTTTTAGACTCTTGACTGACTGACCCCAGCTAACAGCGCATCGGGGCTGCCCAGATCGATGCCTGACCTAAATAACACAACATAAATAACAACAGCTAAAACGAATTTACAAAAGAACGGATTTGCACTGATCTCAAAAATGACCCAGGGGACTGGCAAAAAAAAAAAAGCAGAAATCCGCCAGAAGTGGATATTTTTCATCCCTGCGTCTAAAATATGGAAATAAACTAAATGCTACTTAACTAAACAATGCAATGTTTAAAATAAAATATTAGTGTTGGTATCAGTGGCGGTTTGTCAATAGGGGTCGCGAGAACGCCGCCCCATCTGAAATTTGACAAAGGAAAATCTACATAAACATAGTAACATTTATATTAAAAAATTAAAATAAGCATTTACTTTTACCATAAAATGACAGCCTGTCATTACCTTTCATTATTTAATAAAAGGTCTTTATGACAATGTATGGATTAATACGAGCTATTTAATAATAGCCCAATTTCATAGCCTTAAGAGTGTGCATATCATGAATGCTTGGTCTTGTGAGAATCTACTGAATCTACTGGTACCTTGTTTCCCATGTAACAATAAGAAATATACTCAAAACCTGGATTAATCTTTTTAGTCACGTAGCACTACTATTATTCTGAACACTACTGTACAAGTGCTGACTCTTCTTCTGCCTTGGATGTTTGTTCTTGTCCCAGTGTTGCCAGATGGACGATAATTATCGTATTTGTACGATAGTTTTACCCTCTGTACGATGTACGATCAATAATGGGAAAAAATCCAAAATGTACGATAATTTCAGTTGGTTGCCCAAACATGCATCTCTCTCTGACACCCAAGAATCATTTTGCAGGCGTTGCACTCAGGCGGCATCAAAGACACCACACACAGGGCTGCTGCTGGCTTTGGCCACCTGGGACTAAGTCATTTGAAAGCCCGCCCCCTCTCCATACAAAGTAATGAGTTCATTGGTTCCCATCCAATCTCTGCCGTGACAGGAAGATTCCCCAACCAACAACATCTTTTTTCGAAACTTTATTTCAACAAATGATAATGATAATGATATTATTTCATTTCATTATCATCATTCATTCATTATTTCATTATCATTTAGACTGTCTTATCATTAATTTTTTAATCTGTTTGTGTTTGCTTTGTAATTTTTTTTTCTACTGTGTTTTATCTTTTAACTGTGCTTTTCTTGCTTTTAATTTTGAATTTACACTCAACAAAAATATAAACGCAACACTTTTGGTTTTGCTCCCATTTTGTATGAGATGAACTCAAAGATCTAAAACTTTTTCCACATTCACAATATCACCATTTCCCTCAAATATTGTTCACAAACCAGTCTAAATCTGTGATAGTGAGCACTTCTTCTTTGCTGAGATAATCCATCCCACCTCACAGGTGTGCCATATCAAGATGCTGATTAGACACCATGATTAGTGCACAGGTGTGCCTTAGACTGTCCACAATAAAAGGCCACTCTGAAAGGTGCAGTTTTATCACACAGCACAATGCCACAGATGTCGCAAGATTTGAGGGAGCGTGCAATTGGCATGCTGACAGCAGGAATGTCAACCAGAGCTGTTGCTCGTGTATTGAATGTTCATTTCTCTACCATAAGCCGTCTCCAAAGGCGTTTCAGAGAATTTGGCAGTACATCCAACCAGCCTCACAACCGCAGACCACATGTAACCACACCAGCCCAGGACCTCCACATCCAGCATGTTCACCTCCAAGATCGTCTGAGACCAGCCACTCGGACAGCTGCTGGAACAATCGGTTTGCATAACCAAAGATTTTCTGCACAAACTGTCAGAAACCATCTCAGGGAAGCTCATCTGCATGCTTGTCGTCCTCATCGGGGTCTTGACCTGACTCCAGTTCGTCGTCGTAACCGACTTGAGTGGGCAAATGCTCACATTCGCTGGCGTTTGGCACGTTGGAGAGGTGTTCTCTACACGGATGATGCGAAGGAGATGTGTTGCACTTCATGAGGCAAATGGTGGTCACACCAGATACTGACTGGTCTCCCCCCCCCAATAAAACAAAACTGCACCTTTCAGAGTGGCCTTTTATTGTGGGCAGTCTAAGGCACACCTGTGCACTAATCATGGTGTCTAATCAGCATCTTGATATGGCACACCTGTGAGGTGGGATGGATTATCTCAGCAAAGGAGAAGTGCTCACTATCACAGATTTAGACTGGTTTGTGAACAATATTTGAGGGAAATGGTGATAGTGTGTATGTGGAAAAAGTTTTAGATCTTTGAGTTCATCTCATACAAAATGGGAGCAAAACCAAAAGTGTTGCGTTTATATTTTTGTTGAGTATAGATTAATTTGTGTTGTGAATTATGTGAAGCGCCTTGGTGCGACTTTGTCGTGATAAATTAAATTAAAATTAAACAAATGCAATAACAAACAAACAAAACACAAGAGCAAAGAGATATTCTTCTTATTTCTTCTTCTTCTTTCGGCTGTTCCCGTTAGGGGGCGCCACAGCAGATCAATCGTTTCCATCTCACCCTGTCCTCTGTATCTTCCTCTGTCACACCAACCACCTGCATGTCCTCTCTCAGCACATCCACAAACCTCCTTTGGTCTCCCTCTTCTCCTCCTGCCTGGTGGCTCCATCCTCAGCATCCTTCTCCCTATATACCCTGGGTCCCTCCTCTGCACATGTCCAAACCATCTCAATCTCGCCTCTCTGACTTTGTCTCCAAAGCGTCCCAACTGAGTTGTCCCTCTGATATGTTCATTCCTAATCTTGTCCATTCTTGTCACTCCCAAAGAGAATCTCAACATCTTCAGCTCTGCCACCTCCAGCTCTGCCTCCTGTCTTTTTGTTAGTGCCACTGTCTCTAAACCGTACAACATAGCTGGTCTCACTACTGTCTTGTAAACTTTCCCCTTCACTCTTGCTGATATTCTTCGGTCACAAATCACTCCTGCCACCTTTCTCCATCCACTCCACCCTGCCTGCACTCTCTTCTTCACCTCTTTACCACACTTTCCATTACTTTGGACAGCTGACCCCAAATATTTAAACTCATCTACTTTCACCACTTCTACTTCTTGTAACTGCACTATTCCACTGGGCTCCCTCCCGTTCACACACATGTACTCAGTCTTGCTTCTACTGACTTTCATTCCCCTTCTCTCCAAAGCATATCTCCACCTCTCCAGACTAGACTCAACTTGCTCTCTACTCTCACCACAGATCACAATGTCATCTGAAAACATCATAGTCCATGGGGACTCCTGTCTGATCTCATCCATCAACCTGTCCATCACCACTGCAAATAAGAAAGGACTCAGAGCTGATCCTTGGTGTAATCCCACCTCCACCTTGAATGAGTCTGTCATTCCAACTGCGCATCTCACCACTGTCACACTATTCTTGTACATGTCCTGCACGACCCTAACATACTTCTCTGCCTCTCCAGACTTCCTCATACAATACCACAGCTCTTCTCTTGGCACCCTATCATAAGCTTTTTCTAAGTCCACAAACACACAATGTAACTCTTTCTGGCCTTCTCTGTACTTCTCCAACAGTATTCTTAGAGCAAACATTGCATCTGTAGTGCTCTTTCTTGGCATGAAACCATGTTGCTGCTGTAGTTACTGCAGGTCTGCACATCACCCTTGTTCTTGAAAATAGAAACCAGCACACTTCGTCTCCACTCCTCAGGCATCCTCTCACTTTCCAAGATTTTATTAAACAATCTGGTTAGAAACTCTACTGCCGTCTGACCTCCACAAAAGTCCCCTTCACCTGGTCGGATCGGTGCGAAGCCGCGTTGAGGGAGTTGAAACACCGGTTTTTCGACTGCACCAGTTCTGCACCAGTTCTGGTGCAGCCCGATCCTAACCACCAGTTCATTGTTGAAGTGCCTCTGACTCAGGGATAGGAGCCGTGCTGTCCCAGAGCAGGGAGTCCAATAGTGTTCTCCACCCCTGTGCTTACTTCTCCTGCAGGTTAACCCTCGCTGAACGTAACTATGACGTTGGCAATCGGGAACTCCTGGCGGTGAAAGAGGCCGTCGAGGAGTGGAGACATCTGTTGGATGGAGCTGTGGTCCCATTTGTGGTTCTCACTGACCATTGGAACCTGGAATACATCCAGACCGCTAAGCGTCTGAACCCCAGACAGGCCCGATGGTCACTGTTTTTCAGACGCTTCAACTTCAAGATCACCTATCGCCCCGGGACCAAGAACGTCCGGTCTGATGCCCTGTCCCGGGTGCAAGAAGAGGAAGTTGGAGCAAGGCTGTTGGACCCACCGGACGCCATCATACCAGAATCCACTATCGTCGCAGCCCTCACATGGGACGTGGAGGGAGTAGTCAGGGAGGGCCTGATGCGACACCCGGATCCCGGAGGTGGACCTCCCAACAGGCTGTATGTGCCACCAGACACTCGGACTGCCGTGTTGGACTTCTGCCATGGTTCCAAGCTCTCCTGCCATCCGGGGGTGCGAAGAACCGTGGCAGTGGTCCGGCAGCGGTTCCGGTGGCCGTCAGTCGAAGCCAACACCAGGGACTACATCTGGGCATGTACCACCTGCGCCAGGGGCAAGGCTACACACCAGCCGGAGAAGTGGCTCCTCCAGCCATTGCCTGTGCCTCGTCACCCCTGGTCCCACATAGGAGTGGACTTTGTCACGGGTCTCCCTGCATCCCAGGGTAAGACAGTCATCATGACTATAGTGGACCGGTTCTCCAAGGCGGCCCACTTCGTGGCCCTCCCAAAGCTCCTGAGAGCCCAGGAGACTGCAGACCTCCTGGTCTACTACATCGTGCGTCTGCATGGTATCCCGACGGACATAGTATCTGACCGTGGTCCTCAGTTCTCCTCGCAGGTCTGGAGGAGTTTCTGTAGGGAGCTGGGAGCCACGGTGAGCCTGTCGTTTGGGTACCACCCTCAAACGAATGGTCAGGCAGAGCGGGCTAACCAGGACTTGGAACAAGCATTACGGTGTGTCACCTCTGCGCACCCGATGGATTGGAGTCAACATCTGGCCTGGATCGAGTATGCCCACAACAGTCAAGTCTCATCATCTACCGGCCTCTCCCCGTTAGAGGTCTGTTTGCGGTACCAGCTCCCATTGTTTCCGGCTGTCGAGGGAGAGGTCGAGGTGCCCTCGGTCCAGGCCCACCTCAGGAGATGCCGTCGGGTGTGGAAGAAAGCCCGCTCAGCTCTCCTGAAGGCCCGGACGTGGGCTAAGGACCATTCAGACTGCCAACGAGCCCCGGCCCCAGCTTATCAGCCTGGGCAGGAGGTTTGGCTATCAACTAAGAACATCCCTCTGCAAATAGACTCTCCAAAACTGACCGACCATTACATTGGACCATTTAAAATACTCAAGGTGATCAGCCCCGCTGCAGTGAAAGTACAACTCCCAGCATCACTACGGATTCACCCAGTATTTCATGTGTCCCGGATCAAGCCACACCACACATCAGACCTCTGCACCCCCGGACCGGCGCCGCCTCCTGCCCGCATCATCGACGGAGAACCGGCTTGGACAGTCAAGAAACTCCTAGATGTACGTCGGAGGGGTCGGGGGTACCAATATCTGGTAGACTGGGAGGGGTATAGCCCAGAAGATCGCTCCTGGGTGAAGAGGAGCTTCATTTTGGATCCCGCCCTCCTGGTGGATTTCTACAGGGAGCACCCCGACAAGCCGGGTCGGGCGCCAGGAGGCGCCTGTTGAGGGGGGGTCCTGTTGTGTGGGCCGCCGAAGAGGAGGTACTGCTGGCCCACCACCAGATGGCGCCCTGTCACACTGGCACTTTTTGGCCCTTAGAGGGCGCACGGGCCAGATTGAACCCTCGGATGTCTCCAGGTGTGCTCATTTGGCTGTCAGCTGCTTTTCATCATTCATCGTCCTTCATCCATAAAAGCCTGGGAGAGACACCATAACTCTGCCGAGTTATCAGCTTACCACACAGGTAAACTTCCTCAGCTGTTTTGTGCCGTACGCACATTCATTGTTACTGAAGTCTTTGCAGTTGTGATTTATACTTACAGCTTGTAGCTGGGTTTGTGAAGTTGGAGGAGTTGGCGTCTCCACTCCTCACTTCTGACTTACTAAGTATAACCATTGACACTGCACGTTCTCCAGTTTTTCTCTGCACTCTGGGAGTATCTAGATTTATTGCTTCTGGAGGATTACTGTGAGTTACTGACTATTTGCTGGGTGTACACACACCCACCTTAACCTATTTTTGCTCCTGCCAGCAGTACCGGTCCGACAGCCTCGAGCGGTGGCCACCTGGGGATTCAGGTCTTGGCAGCTCTGGTGTGTTGCAGGTCTCCGGCTGGTGGTGGAACTTCGTGGGTCCCAGCTCTTCTCTGGATAGGTGTCTCCTACCCTCGGGCCTGCCCACGTGTCACCTTTGTTTGTTAATTGGACTAAGCATATTCGACTCTGTTACACTTTTTGCATAATAAATTGTTATTTATTCGTACTCCTATTGACCGTTCATTTACGCCCCCTAATGTGGGTCCGTGCATTTCACTTTCCCAACATACAGTGTCCTCTAAAAGTATTGGAACACTTGGTATTTCACAAATTTTAATTTTATTATACCATTTCAAATACAAAGCAAATACAAAAATAAATATTTCTAAAATGATCTTCCGTATTTATTCAATGTACAACAGCATAATCAAAACTCTTTTGTGCAGCCACATGGAAACTTCATTTAAAACATCCTCATGTGAAGCTCCTTGAGGAAGATCTGTTGTGGTGAAGGGGGAGGGGTCATAGTCAGAGAAACAGTGGGGGGCTGTTGCTGTTGTGAGCAGGCTGTGGGGGGGGGGGGGGGGGGGGGGGGGGGGGGGTAAGCTGCAAACCTTTGGCCTCAAGTTTCTTTTTGCTCCAGAAACATTCCTGTTTTGACCTTTGACCCCACTGCCACCTCTTCAGAGAGTTCAGTAACAGGTCAGCAAAATTATTCCACTGAAGATGCTGTAGTCTTGTAACCAAATGTAAAGATTCACATTTGAATATCTAAATTTCTTGGACCAACTTAAACTAACTGACACGTTTGCTGTGGTACAGAAATCCACCGAGACGACCTCATTTCTTCATTTAAATTCAATTCAGAAAACCACAGCATTAATACTAGATCTAGTGCCTTGTCCTTGTTTGTCCCCTCGGTTGGGTCCTTTGGGGCAACATCCTTTTCTTCTCCTGGTGCTCAGGAGATACTTGATCTACAAACAAAATCCTGCAGAAAAAAAAAAATGATTTTCAAAATAGGGTCAAACAACATCTTTTTTCCCTGATGGTCAACAGTTTTACTGATAACTTAGACTTTATTTAAAAATATACTGCAAATACAGTTTTAATAATGTGTAAATTATTGTGTCCCGTTGTTTTTCCAAGACATCAGTGAGACCAGCTATGTTGTATCACTGAGAGACGGTGGCACCAACAAAAAGACAGGAGGCAGAGCTGAAGATGTTGGGATTCTATTTGGGAATGACGAGAATGGACAGGATTAGGAATGAACACATCAGAGGGACAACTCAGGGGGGACGGTTTGGAGACAGAGTCAGAGAGGTGAGAATGAGATGGTCTGGACATGTGCAGAGGAGGGACCCAGAGTATACGTATAGAGAGAAGGATGCTGAGGATGGAGCCACCAGGCAGGAGGAGAAAAGGGAGACCAAACCTACACCCCCCCAACCATCCCTGCTGAAGACAGTTTTGTCTTTGAGTCCAATCTGCAGCCCCCCCCCCCCCCCCCCACTGTTTCTCTGACTATGACCCCTCCCCCTTCACCACAACAGATCTTCTTCAAGGAGCTTCACATGAGGATGTTTTAAATGCAGTTTCCATGTGGCTGCACAAAAGAGTTTTGATCATTTTTTATAGTCAAAATCACTGAAATCCTGTATTTCCTGTTGAAATCCAACAGAGAGACAAGAGCTGAGCCGAGTCTCTCCCCAGATTGTTCAACCCCTCGCAAAGTGGACTGAACGTGTGCTTGATGCCATTTCTCAGAATGTTTCCAATATCATGTTTGAAGACACTTTTATATGTCTCATTCCACAGTGTTCTGTCATGTATTTTACATATGTGTGTCATATAGTAGTGTTCAGAATAATAGTAGTGGTATGTGACTAAAAAGATTAATCCAGGTTTTGAGTATATTTCTTATTGTTACATGGGAAACAAGGTACCAGTAGATTCAGTAGATTCTCACAAATCCAACAAGACAAAGCATTCATGATATGCACACTCTTAAGGCTATGAAATTTGGCTATTAGTAAAAAAAAAAAAAAGTGGAAAAAGGGGTGTTCATAATAGCATCTGCTGTTGACGCTACAAACTCAAAACTATTATGTTCAAACTGCTTTTTTTAGCAATCCTGTGAATCACTAAACTAGTATTTAGTTGTATAACCACAGTTTTCATGATTTCTTCACATCTGCGAGGCATTTTTATTGGTTTGGAACCAAGATTTTGCTGGTTTACTCGTGTGCTTGGGGTCATTGTCTTGTTGAAACACCCATTTCAAGGGCATGTCCTCTTCAATATAAGGCAACATGAGCTCTTCAAGTATTTTGACATATCCAAACTGATCCATGATACCTGGTATGCGATATATAGGCCCAGCACCATAGTAGGAGAAACATGCCCATATCATGATGCTTGCACCACCATGCTTCACTGTATTCACTGTGAACTGTGGCTTGAATTCAGAGTTTGGCGGCCGTCTCACAAACTGTCTGCGGCCCTTGGACCCCCCCCCCCCCCCAAAAAAAAAACAATTTACTCTCATCAGTCCAAAAAATATTCCTCCATTTCACTTTAGGCCAGTTGATGTGTTCATTGGCAAATTGTAACCTCTTCTGCACATGTCTGCAGCTAGAGTACTGACAGGGGACTAGAAGGAGAGAGCATATCTCACCCATATTGGCCCTCTCTTCATTTGGCTTCCTGTTAATTCTAGAATAGAATTTAAAATTCTTCTTCTTACTTATAAGGTTTTGAATAATCAGGTCCATCTTATCTTAGGGACCTCGTAGTACCATATCACCCCAATAGAGCGCTTCGCTCTCAGACTGCAGGCTTACTTGTAGTTCCTAGGGTTTGTAAGAGTAGAATGGGAGGCAGAGCCTTCAGCTTTCAGGCTCCTCTCCTGTGGAACCAGCTCCCAATTCAGATCAGGGAGACAGACACCCTCTCTACTTTTAAGATTAGGCTTAAAACTTTCCTTTTTGCTAAAGCTTATAGTTAGGGCTGGATCAGGTGACCCTGAACCATCCCTTAGTTATGCTGCTATAGACGTAGACTGCTGGGGGGTTCCCATGATGCACTGTTTCTGTTGGGAAGGTGTCGTAGCACGGACCCACAACAGGGGGCGCAAATGAACGGACAATGAGTAAGCCAAAAGGTAACAATTTAATGTTGTGATATTACACAACGAAATGTGTCTTAATTTCACAGTCAATAAACACCAGGTGAAGTGTGGGCAGGCTCGAAGATAGAAGACGCCCGACGAGAGAGAAGCCGCGTCCCACACGGCTTCCACCACCAACGGCCTGAAGAACACCGGAGCCGCCAAGTCCCGAGTCCCCAGGTGGCCTCTGTCTTCGACTGTCGACCCTGGTACTGCTGGCAGAAAGCAGAAATATGATGTGTGAGTCCGCACACTCAGTAATCTATAGTCCAGATACCGTTAGGAGGGAGCACCTCCACCTCCAAATCACACACACTCGTGCAGCTCCTGTTTGTCCCTCTTCTGGGTCTTCACAGGAATGCGACTGCACACAGAACAAAGTTAGACAGCGTATTAGTCAGCAGAGAAATTACCTTGGTTCTGGTAGTCGATTTCTCGGCGGGGAGGTGGAGTTGCAGTCCGGCTTTTATGGTAGTGATGATAACGAGTGACAGCTGGTGCAGAGGATGAGTGACAGCTGTCACTTCTTCTGGGTCTGGCGCCCTCTCGTGCTTGGAGCCCGCACTCCAAGCAGGGCGCCCTCTGGTGGTGGTGGGCCAGCAGTACCTCCTCTTCAGCGGCCCACACAACAGGACCCCCCCCTCAACGGGCGCCTCCTGGCGTCCGACCAGGCTTGTCCGGATGTCTTGTGTAGAATTCGGCCAGGAGGGCCGGGTCCAGGATGAAGCTCCTCTTCACCCAGGAGCGTCCAGGACGTCCAGGAGCCTGCGGACTGTCCAGGCAGGCTCCCCGTCAATGAGCCGGGCAGGAGGTGGCGTAGGTCCCGGAGTACAGAGGGGCGAGGTGTGGTGTGGTTTGAGACGGGAAACATGAAAGACAGGGTGAATCCGCAGTGAAGCCGGGAGTTGAAGCTTCACTGCGGCCGGGTTGATGATCTTGAGGATACGAAAGGGTCCAATGAATCTGTCCTTTAGTTTTGGGGAGTCGACACACAAGGGATGTCCTTGGTCGAGAGCCACACCTCCTGCCCGGGCTGGTATGTTGGGGCCGGGGAACGTCGGCAGTCCGCATGGGTCTTGGCCCTCATCCGGGCTTTTAACAGGGCAGAGCGGGCGGTCCGCCACACCCGGCGGCACCTCCTGAGGTGGGCCTGGACCGAGGGCACACCGACCTCTCCCTCCACCAGCGGGAACAATGGGGGCTGGACCCCCAAACATGCCTCAAAAGGGGAGAGGCCGGTAGCAGACGAGACTTGGCTGTTATGGGCATACTCGATCCAGGCCAGATGGTGACTCCAGGCCGCCGGGTGCGCGGAGGTGACGCAGCGAAGGGCCTGTTCCAACTCCTGGTTAGCCCGCTCTGCCTGGCCGTTGGTCTGGGGGTGGTACCCGGACGAGAGACTCACGGTGGCCCCCAGCTCCTTACAGAAACTCTTCCACACCTGCGAAGAGAACTGGGGACCACGATCTGATACAATGTCCGATGGTATCCCATGCAGCCGCATGACGTGGTGGACCAGAAGGTCTGCCGTCTCCTGGGCTGTCGGGAGCTTCGGGAGGGGCCACGAAGTGGGCCGCCTTGGAGAACCGGCCACTATCGTGAGAATAACAATGTTGCCCTGGGACGGCGGGAGGCCGTGATGAAGTCCAGGCCGATGTGAGACCAGGGGCGATGAGGCACCGGCAGGGGCTGGAGGAGTCCCGTCGTCCTCCGATGGTCTGCCCTTGCCCCTGGCGCAGATGGTACAGGCCTGGACGTAGTCCCGGACGTCGGTTTTCCAGGGACGCCCACCAGAAGCGCTGCTGGACTACTGCCACGGTCCTACGCACTCCGGGATGACAGGAGAGCTTGGATCCGTGACAGAAGTCCAATACGGCAGCTCTTGCCTCTGGTGGGACGTACAGTCTGTTCTTGGGGCCAGTCCCGGGTCCGGGCTCCTTGTCAGGGCCTCCCGGACGGTCTTCTCCACGTCCCAGGTGAGGGTGGCCACGACAGTGGACTCGGGGATGATGGTCTCGGTGGGTTCGACAGCCCCGCTTTGGCTTCTTCTTCGTGTACCCGGACAATGCATCTGGTTTTTGGTTCTTGGTCCCGGGGCGATACGTGATCTGGAAGTCAAAGCGCCCGAAGAACAGAGACCAGCGGGCTTGCCTGGGGTTCAGCCGCTTGGCGGTCCGGATGTACTCCAGGTTCCGATGGTCAGTGAAAACCGTGAAGGGCAACGATGCCCCCTCCAGCAGGTGTCTCCACTCTTCAAGAGCCTCCTTCACCGCAAGAAGTTCCCGATTGCCGACGTCATAGTTCCGTTCAGCTGGGGTCAACCTGCGGGAATAAAGGCACAAGGATGGAGGACTTTATCAGCCTCCACGCTCTGGGACAGCACGGCTCCTATCCCTGAGTCAGAGGCGTCCACCTCTACTATGTACTGGCGATCAGGATCAGGCTGCACCAGAACTGGTGCAGTCGAGAACCGGCGTTTCAACTCCTGGAACGCGGCTTCGCACCAATCCGACCAGGCGAAGGGGACCTTGGTGGAGGTCAGGGCAGTCAGGGGGCTAACTACCTGACTGTAACCTTTAATGAACCTCCTGTAGAAATTTGCAAAGCCTAGGAACTGCTGTAGTTTCCTGCGGCTTGTTGGTTGGGGCCAATCTCTCACCGCCGCAACCTTAGCCGGATCAGGGGCGACGGAGTTGGAGGAGATGATGAACCCCAGGAAGGACAAAGAAGTGCGGTGGAACTCGCACTTCTCGCCTTCACAACAGCCGGTTCTCCAACAACCGCTGTAGGACCTGACGTACATGCTGGACATGGGTCTCAGGGTCCGGGGAAAAGATGAGTATATCGTCCAGATATACGAAGACGAACCGATGCAGGAAGTCCCGCAAGACGTCATTTACCAAAGCTTGGAACGTCGCGGGGGCGTTAGTGAGGCTGAACGGCATGACCAGGTACTCAAAATGCCCTAACGGGGTGTTGAATGCCGTCTTCCATTCATCTCCCTTCCGGATCCGAACCAGGTGGTATGCGTTTCTAAGATCCAATTTTGTGAAAATTTGGGCTCCATGCAGGGGCGTGAACACTGAATCTAACAGAGGTAACGGGTATCGGTTGCGAACCGTGATCTCGTTCAGCCCTCTGTAATCAATGCATGGACGGAGTCCGCCGTCTTTCTTGCCCACAAAAAAGAAACCAGCACCCATCGGGGAGGTGGAGTTCCGGATCAGCCTGGCAGCTAAGGAGTCCCGGATGTAGGTCTCCATTGATTCGCGTTCCGGACGTGAGAGGTTGTACAGCCTGCTGGACGGGTACTCAGCGCCCGGGACCAAATCGATGGCACAATCATACGTTCGGTGCGGGGGAAGAGTGAGTGCCAGATCTTTGCTGAAAACGTCAGCAAGATCGTGGTACTCCTTTGGCACCGCCGATAGATTGGGGGGAACTTTGACCTCCTCATTAGCCATAGTGCCGGGAGGAACCGAGGATCCTAAGCACTCCCGGTGGCAGGTTTCGCTCCACTGCGTCACAACCCCAGACGGCCAATCAATCTGGGGATTGTGCTTCACCATCCATGGAAAGCCCAAAATCACTCGGGAGGTAGAAGGTGTTACATGGAACACTATCTCCTCCCTGTGATTCCCAGACACAACCAAAGTCACTGGTTGTGTCTGATGTGTGATTAATGGAAGCAGGGTGCCATCTAGTGCTCGCACCTGCAATGGTGCCGGCAGAGCCACCAGAGGGAGCCCTACTTCCTTTACCCATCTGCTGTCCAGCAGATTCCCTTCAGACCCTGTGTCTATCAGTGCTGGGGCATGAAGGGTTAAATCCCCACAAAGGATTGTTACTGGGATTCGTGCAGATTTGCGGGGTTTCCCGCGTGCGTGTTATGACCCACCCTTAGCCCAGTTTCTAAGGACGGGCGTTGTAGTTTGACCGTTTTAGGGCAGTCCTTCTGCATGTGCTCGCAAGTGCCGCAGACGAAACACTCCCCGTGGGCCAGCCTCCTTTGTCTGATGTTTGACTTTAATTTGGCCCTACTCGTGTCCCTAGCCTCCTCAGCAGGGGGAGCTGTAGCCACACGGAGCTCTCTGGCAGTGAAGCGTGGGGACGACGTCACCTTGTCGGAACCGGAAGGGGGAGGGACGACTCGTGCCCGGTCATGCCTCCCGGCCTGCTCCCGACGATGCTCGCTTAAACGGTTGTCTAAACGTATAACCAAAGTAGGTGTAGGTGCTCCTTGAGGACCGGGGACAGTCCATTTACAAAGGCGGCGCGGAGCGCAACGTTATTCCAGCCGGACCTCGCTGCCCGCGATGCGGAAGCCGACTGCATACTCGGCTGCGCTACGACGCCCCTGTCTCATCGACAGCAGCACGTTCGAAGCGGTCTCGCCTCTGTTGGGATGATCAAACACTTGTTTGAATTCCCGTACAAACCCAGTATAAGACGTTAGGAGCCGTGAATTCTGCTCCCAAAGTGCCGTAGCCCATGCGCGTGCCTCTCCTCGAAGCAAATTAATAACATAAGCCACCCGGCTAGCGTCTGATGCGTACATGACGGGGCGCTGTGAAAAGACGAGCGAACACTGCATGAGGAAGTCCGCGCACGTCTCGACACAGCCCCCGTACGGTGCCGGAGGGCTTATGTATGCTTCAGGGGACGGTGGGGGGGTTCGTTGAACGACCAGTGGAACGTCTAATACGGGCCCAGGACCAGCCAGAGGAGTGGCTGCAGCAGCGCCCTGATCGCGCGCTTCCACCCTGGCGGTGAGAGCCTCCACCCTCTGATTAAGGAGGACACTCTGCTCGGTCACAAATTCTAACCGGGCCTTGAAGGCGGTTAAGATCTGCTGCAGCTCACTCAACCCGCCTCCCGCTGACGCCTGCGCTCCTGGCTCTTCCATTGGCCGTTCAAGCTGGAGTTGACGCCCCTCGGAGTCCATGACGATGGCCGAGAAATCCTGTTGGGAAGGTGTCGTAGCACGGACCCACAACAGGGGGCGCAAATGAACGGACAATGAGTAAGCCAAAAGGTAACAATTTAATGTTGTGATATTACACAACGAAACGTGTCTTAATTTCACAGTCAATAAACACCAGGTGAAGTGTGGGCAGGCTCGAAGATAGAAGACGCCCGACGAGAGAGAAGCCGCGTCCCACACGGCTTCCACCACCAACGGCCTGAAGAACACCGGAGCCGCCAAGTCCCGAGTCCCCAGGTGGCCTCTGTCTTCAACTGTCGACCCTGGTACTGCTGGCAGAAAGCAGAAATATGATGTGTGAGTGTGAGTCCGCACACTCAGTAATCTATAGTCCAGATACCGTTAGGAGGGAGCACCTCCACCTCCAAATCACACACACTCGTGCAGCTCCTGTTTGTCCCTCTTCTGGGTCTTCACAGGAATGCGACTGCACACAGAACAAAGTTAGACAGCGTATTAGTCAGCAGAGAAATTACCTTGGTTCTGGTAGTCGATTTCTCGGCGGGGAGGTGGAGTTGCAGTCCGGCTTTTATGGTAGTGATGATAACGAGTGACAGCTGGTGCAGAGGATGAGTGACAGCTGTCACTTCTTCTGGGTCTGGCGCCCTCTCGTGCTTGGAGCCCGCACTCCAAGCAGGGCGCCCTCTGGTGGTGGTGGGCCAGCAGTACCTCCTCTTCAGCGGCCCACACAACAGTTTCTTTCTCTTTTTGCTCTGTATGCACCACTCTGCATTTAATCATTGGTGATCGATCTCTGCTCCCCTCCACAGCATGTCTTTTTCCTGGTTCTCTCCCTCAGCCCCAACCAGTCCCAGCAGAAGACTGCCCCTCCCTGAGCCTGGTTCTGCTGGAGGTTTCTTCCTGTTAAAAGGGAGTTTTTCCTTCCCACTGTAGCCAAGTGCTTGCTCACAGGGGGTCGTTTTGACCGTTGGGGTTTTACATAATTATTGTATGGCCTTGCCTTACAATATAAAGCACCTTGGGGCAACTGTTTGTTGTGATTTCGCGCTATATAAAAAAAATTGATTGATTGATTGATTGATGTCTTTTATTTAACAGAGGGACTTTGCGGGGATTCTTGCAAATAAATTAGCTTCACACAGGCATCTTCTAACTGTCACAGCACTTACAGGTAACTTTTCTTCCACGCATCTGTTTTTTTTTTTTTGTCCATTTTAAAGCACTGGAGATCATTGTAGATGAACAGCACTACTATTATTAAAGGTATCAGCACTTTCAGTTTAACATGAAAAGTGACTAAACTGACTTTGGGGTGAAAGCGAGACAGGGAAATTATAGTGGGTTTGTTCTGTGAGATCTTGGGGACAACATGAAGGTGGACGTGTGTACACAAGTTTCAAAGTTCATACTGCATTCAATGGAAAGCTTGAACTCAGGATTTCTGACATCCAGCTTGAAAATCTACATATTTTAACAGGATTTAGAATCAAATTAACAAGTTGGACATTAAACATCCGGTTCTGTTCTGGTCCAGTCTGTGTTGAATCAGGTGTATTTAGTTTTGGGTTTTTACAGTAAGACACGGAATTTTATTAAAATTCATTAACTAATTTTGCATTTAATTATGTTTCCATCATTTTCATGAGGGTGAGAAGTTTTGCATTTGGAACATTGATACTGAACAAAGTTTTTAAACAAATTGATGATTTTGATCCCATCACCTTTTGTCAGGGACTGGGCCCGGTCAGGGTGCTAAGCCCTTGATTTTCCTCTTTTCATGGTTTCCCGTCTGCTGCAGCTTTGATTTATTACTATTTTCATCATGATTTATTCTGTTTGTTTCTTTTCTACTTATAGTTTATGTCTGCCTGTTCCAGTATTAGTTCTGTCATGGTGTTTAATTTCTTATTATTCTCTGAGCAGTTTTATCTAGTTTATCTCCGGTCTGCTTTTCTGTCCTGATTAAGTCTGTCTCGCCAGTTCATGTTTAGTCTAGTCTCTTGTTTATGTCTGATTCCTGTTCATGGAAATATGATTCAGTTGTAGCTCAGTTTTGTTTTTGCCTCTTGTTCCCACTTCACATCCTGCACCTGCTTTTCATGTCCTTGTCTCACACCCAGTTATTTATGTTCACTTCACATCCTGCACCTGTCATGTTTTTCTCTCACTTTAACTCTGTCTGCTTTGTCTTCTTTCACTCACACTCTGTGCACCTGTTCACATATCTTTGTCTTTTCTTCACTCCACCTTGTGTTGTCCTCCCTCACTGTCTTGCACTATGAAGTATCTTCGTTCACTAACCACGCCCCCTTCTTGATTGTTACTCACGTGGACCTAGTTAACTCCTGTCTTATTTCATCTCCACCCAGCCACCACACCCTTGCTCATTTGTTGTCTTTGTACACTCACCAGAGCTTTGTCTAGTCCTGTTTTTGCCGTGTAAGTTTAATTACACTAGAAGTCTTTCAGAAAGCGCTGTAACTAGGTTTAAGGATATGATTCCTTCTTTATGTTCTCTAATGCCATATACCAACACAGTGCAGAGTAGCTACCTAAACTCTGTAAGTGAGATAGAGTATCTCGTCAATAGTTTTACATCCTCATTGAAGACAACTTTGGATGCTGTAGCTCCTCTAAAAAAGAGAGCTTTAAATCAGAAGTGCCTGACTCCGTGGTATAACTCACAAACTCGTAGCTTAAAGCAGATAACCCGTAAGTTGGAGAGGAAATGGCGTCTCACTAATTTAGAAGATCTTCACTTAGCCTGGAAAAAGAGTCTGTTGCACTATAAAAAAGCCCTCCGTAAAGCTAGGACATCTTTCTACTCATCACTAATTGAAGAAAATAAGAACAACCCCAGGTTTCTTTTCAGCACTGTAGCCAGGCTGACAAAGAGTCAGAGCTCTATTCAGCTGAGTATTCCATTAACTTTAACTAGTAATGACTTCATGACTTTCTTTGCTAACAAAATTTTAACTATTAGAGAAAAAATTACTCATAACCATCCCAAAGACATATCGTTATCTTTGGCTGCTTTCAGTGATGCCGGTATTTGGTTAGACTCTTTTTCTCCGATTGTTCTGTCTGAGTTATTTTCATTAGTTACTTCATCCAAACCATCAACATGTTTATTAGACCCCATTCCTACCAGGCTGCTCAAGGAAGCCCTACCATTATTTAATGCTTCGATCTTAAATATGATCAATCTATCTTTGTTAGTTGGCTATGTACCACAGGCTTTTAAGGTGGCAGTAATGAAACCATTACTTAAAAAGCCATCACTTGACCCAGCTATCTTAACTAATTATAGGCCAATCTCCAACCTTCCTTTTCTCTCAAAAATTCTTGAAAGGGTAGTTGTAAAACAGCTAACTGATCATCTGCAGAGGAATGGTCTATTTGAAGAGTTTCAGTCAGGTTTTAGAATTCATCATAGTACAGAAACAGCATTAGTGAAGGTTACAAATTATCTTCTTATGGCCTCAGACAGTGGACTCATCTCTGTGCTTGTTCTGTTAGACCTCAGTGCTGCTTTTGATACTGTTGACCATAAAATTTTATTACAGAGATTAGAGCATGCCATAGGTATTAAAGGCACTGCGCTGCGGTGGTTTGAATCATATTTGTCTAATAGATTACAATTTGTTCATGTAAATGGGGAATCTTCTTCACAGACTAGAGTTAATTATGGAGTTCCACAAGGTTCTGTGCTAGGACCAATTTTATTCACTTTATACATGCTTCCCTTAGGCAGTGTTATTAGACGGTATTGCTTAAATTTTCATTGTTACGCAGATGATACCCAGCTTTATCTATCCATGAAGCCAGAGGACACACACCAATTAGCTAAACTGCAGGATTGTCTTACAGACATAAAGACATGGATGACCTCTAATTTCCTGCTTTTAAACTCAGATAAAACTGAAGTTATTGTACTTGGCCCCACAAATCTTAGAAACATGGTGTCTAACCAGATCCTTACTGTGGATGGCATTACCCTGACCTCTAGTAATACTGTGAGAAATCTTGGAGTCATTTTTGATCAGGATATGTCATTCAAAGCGCATATTAAACAAATATGTAGGACTGCTTTTTTGCATTTACGCAATATCTCTAAAATCAGAAAGGTCTTGTCTCAGAGTGATGCTGAAAAACTAATTCATGCATTTATTTCCTCTAGGCTGGACTATTGTAATTCATTATTATCAGGTTGTCCTAAAAGTTCCCTAAAAAGCCTTCAGTTAATTCAAAATGCTGCAGCTAGAGTACTGACAGGGACTAGAAGGAGAGAGCATATCTCACCCATATTGGCCTCTCTTCATTGGCTTCCTGTTAATTCTAGAATAGAATTTAAAATTCTTCTTCTTACTTATAAGGTTTTGAATAATCAGGTCCCATCTTATCTTAGGGACCTCGTAGTACCATATCACCCCAATAGAGTGCTTCGCTCTCAGACTGCAGGCTTACTTGTAGTTCCTAGGGTTTGTAAGAGTAGAATGGGAGGCAGAGCCTTCAGCTTTCAGGCTCCTCTCCTGTGGAACCAGCTCCCAATTCAGATCAGGGAGACAGACACCCTCTCTACTTTTAAGATTAGGCTTAAAACTTTCCTTTTTGCTAAAGCTTATAGTTAGGGCTGGATCAGGTGACCCTGAACCATCCCTTAGTTATGCTGCTATAGACGTAGACTGTTGGGGGGTTCCCATGATGCACTGTTTCTTTCTCTTTTTGCTCTGTATGCACCACTCTGCATTTAATCATTAGTGATCGATCTCTGCTCCCCTCCACAGCATGTCTTTTTCCTGGTTCTCTCCCTCAGCCCCAACCAGTCCCAGCAGAAGACTGCCCCTCCCTGAGCCTGGTTCTGCTGGAGGTTTCTTCCTGTTAAAAGGGAGTTTTTCCTTCCCACTGTAGCCAAGTGCTTGCTCACAGGGGGTCGTTTTGACCGTTGGGGTTTTACATAATTATTGTATGGCCTTGCCTTACAATATAAAGCGCCTTGGGGCAACTGTTTGTTGTGATTTGGCGCTATATAAAAAAATTGATTGATTGATTGATTGATTGTGTATCCAGATCCTGCTTTGTGTTTTTTGACTGCGCCTTTTGCCTCGCCCATGATGTCTGTGTCTGCTCGTGCCTTTGTACCCTGCTTGCCCATGACTGCGTTTTTGCCTGACCCTGTTTGTGCTTCTGCCTCGCCGACTGATCACCTGTGTACCGAACCAGAGCCTGAATTAAAGACCATGAGTACTTCTACATCCTGTAGTCCGAGAGTTTGCATTTTGGGTCCAAACACTTCGGGTGCCTGGCACCTGCCGGGCGTGACACCTTTTTAAAAAAAATTTTTAATTACCCTTTCTGATTTTAACCAATTTAATCAAATTTTAGATTTTTAACATTCAAATTATGAGTGTTTTTGAAATATTTTGAGTGTTTTGCTGTTTTCTGATCTTAATAATTTTCATGTTTTAAACTATATTTCTTCATCATTTTTACAGATTTTAGGTCATTTCTTTAATGCTGTATTTATTTTTTTCTGACTTTTTTCTGCTTTGTGCTGAATTTTTATTTTAATAATAAAGACAACACCATGTAATTAAACGTTTCCTCAAATATTTTAACCCATTTTAAAGGTTTTGTTTTCATGTGTTCACAGTCTCCCCTCGATTATATCAAATTAACAGATTTTGGTGTGAAAAGGCGGGTCCACAAACTGAAGGTTCTGATTGGTTAAACTCGATTTTGATGTTACATTTCCTGTAGAAACAAACATACGAGGTCTGTTAGAAAAGTATCGGGCCTTTTTAGTTTTTGCAAAAACCATATGGATTTGAATCATGTGTGATTGCATCAGCCAAGCTTGAACCTTCGTGCTCATGCGTGAGTTTTTTCACGCCTGTTGGTTGCGTCATTCGCCTGTGGGCAGGCTTTGAGTGAGCACTGGTCCACCCCCCTCGTCGGATTTTCATTGTGAGGAAATGGTAGAGCGACTGCCACTTTGCTGCATGAAAATTTTTTCAGAAACTGTGTGAGACAGCCAGGTGGAAACCATTCGGAAGTGTTGTGTGGGCTGCTGAAGAGGAGGTACTGCTGGCCCACCACCACCAGAGGGCACCCTGCCTGGAGCGCGGGCTCCAGGCACCAGAGGGCGCTGCCGCCTCACAGGAGCAGCCGGGGTGACAGCTGACACTCATCACCTGTGACAGCTGTCACCACTCATCTGATCTGCATCGGTATATCAGCAAGACGTCATCTCCACCTCTTTGCCGAGATATCGTTCTACCTGAAAGGTAATATCCTCAGCCTGACTGCTTGATAGAAAGCCTTTTTGTTGTGATTTTTGTGAGTGATAACAGACTTTTTCTCCAACGAGAGGTGGAGGTAGCTTCCCTGCCGTGCAGATTGCTGGGTGCAGACGCACCCACGTTTAATTGTGTTTTTGTTCCTCGCCAGCAGTACCAGGTCCGACACGCGGAGGCAGTGGCCACCTGGGAGTTCGGGACTTGGCGGCTCCAGTATTCCCGGGATCTGGTGGCGGAGGAAATCGTGTGGTTCCGGTTCTGCTTTGGACAGGCGTCTCCTATCTTCGAGCCTGCCCACACGACACCTTGTAATTTGACCTTTGATCAATTGTGGAATCTGTTGTGTTTGTTGTGCACGTTCGCAACAGTAAAGTGTTGTAATTTGACCTATTCTATTGTCCGTTCATTTGCGCCCCCTGTTGTGGGTCCGTGTACTTACACGTTCCCAACAGGATATCTCGGCCAACGTCATGGATCCCGAGGGGCATCAACCGGCTGTTGAACGGCCAATGGAAGAACAGGGCGCACAGGCGCCCGCAGGAGGAATGATCGGTGAGTTGCAGCGGATCCTCACCGTTTTCACGGCTCGGTTGGATTTAATGACCGAGCAGAACGTCCTCCTTAACCGCAGGGTGGAGGCTCTCGCCGCGCAGGTGGAGGCGCGCCCTCAGGGCGCTGCTGCGGCTCCCCCTCCTGTCGACCCTGTGCGTAACAGTGGCGTTCCACTGGTCGTTCAACGACCCCTCCCACCTTCCCCTGAAGCATACATAAGCCCTCCAGAGCCGTACGGAGGTTGTGTGGAGACGTGCGCGGACTTCCTTATGCAGTGTTCGCTTGTCTTCGCACAACGTCCCGTCATGTACGCGACCGATGCTAGTAAAATAGCTTATGTAATTAATCTGCTTCGCGGCAAGGCACACGCTTGGGCTACAGCGCTTTGGGAGCAAAATTCACGGCTCCTTCTGACATATGATGGGTTTGTGAGGGAGTTCAGAACAGTGTTCGATCATCCAAATAGAGGAGAGACCGCTTCAGCCGTGCTGCTGTCAATGAGACAGGGGCGCCGGAGCGCAAGCTGCTTATGCAGTTCGACTTCCGCATCGCGGCTGGCGAGGTCCGGCTGGAATAACACTGCCCTCCGCGCCGCCTTCGTAAACGGACTGTCGTTGGTCCTGAAGGAGCTCCTGGTGGCTAAGGACGAACCGCGTGATTTAGAACGGGCTTATTATCTCGTTTATACGATTAGACAATCGGTTAGAGGAACGCCGTCGGGAGCGAGGCGAAGGACGTGACCGGATCATCGATGGCGAGCCGTCTTGGACTGTGCGCCGGCTTTTGGATGTCCGTCGATGGGCCCGGGGGTTTCCAGTATTTTGGTGGCCTGGGAGGGGTACGGACCTGAAGAACGCTCTCCTGGTGAAGAGGAGCTTCATTCTGGACCCGGCCCTCCTGGCCGATTTCTACCGCTGCCACCCGACAAGCCTGGTCGGGCGCCAGGAGGCGCCCGTTGAGGGGGGGGTCCTGTTTGTGTGGGCTGCTGAAGAGGAGGTACTGCTGGCCCACCACCACCAGAGGGCACCCTGCCTGGAGTGCGGGCTCCAGGCACCAGAGGGCGCTGCCGCCTCACAGGAGCAGCCGGGGTGACAGCTGACACTCATCACCTGTGACAGCTGTCACCACTCATCTGATCTGCATCGGTATATCAGCAAGACGTCATCTCCACCTCTTTGCCGAGATATCGTTCTACCTGAAAGGTAATATCCTCAGCCTGACTGCTTGATAGAAAGCCTTTTTGTTGTGATTTTTGTGAGTGATAACAGACTTTTTCTCCAACGAGAGTGGAGGTAGCTTCCCTGCCGTGCAGATTGCTGGGTGCAGACGCACCCACGTTTAATTGTGTTTTGTTCCTCACCAGCAGTACCAGGTCCGACACGCGGAGGCAGTGGCCACCTGGGAGTTCGGGACTTGGCGGCTCCAGTATTCCCGGGGTCTGGTGGCGGAGGAAATCGTGTGGTTCCGGTTCTGCTTTGGACAGGCGTCTCCTATCTTCGAGCCTGCCCACACGACACCTTGTAATTTGACCTTTGATCAATTGTGGAATCTGTTGTGTTTGTTGTGCACGTTCGCAACAGTAAAGTGTTGTTATTTGACCTATTCTATTGTCCGTTCATTTGCGCCCCCTGTTGTGGGTCCGTGTACTTACACGTTCCCAACAGGAAGATTCAGATGGCTTTCGGTGAAGATTCTATGGGCATCATAAAGATTAAGGAGCATTACAACCGGATTAAAGACGGCCCACAGCGGATGAGGGCGCGCCGCACTTCAAGCGGCCATCGACAGGCTGAAATCAAATCAAATCAACTTTATTTATATAGCGCCAAATCACAACAAACAGCTGCCCCAAGGCGCTTTAAATTGTAAGGCAAGGCCATACAATAATTACGGAAAAACCCCAACGGTCAAAACGAAATGACCAGATCATTTCCAAAGTGAAGGCTGTGTTGATCCGGAACGTCGTATGACTATCCGAGAAATTGCGGAAGAGGTGGGCATAGACATTTTTAGGCACATTCCACTGTTAAAGGAGATTTGTCATGAAAGGGGAAGCAGAGGAATTTGCGCATTGGTACGAAGCCGCAATGGCAGAGAACAAAAGCAAGTCTGTGTTGGAAGTCTCACGGGACATGTGACATGCCCAGGTCTTCCACCATTCAGAAGATTCAGACGGCTTTCGGTGGCTTTTTAGTCGAGTGAGTATCCAAGAAATTGTGGCGAATGAAGCATGAAGCAACCGACAGGCATGAAAAAACTCATGCATGCGCACGAAGGTTCAAGCTTGGCTGATGCAAGCGCACATGATTCAAATCCATGCAAAAAATAAAAAAGGTTCGATACTTTTCTAACAGACCTCGTATTTCCATGTTTCTGGACATAAACTCATTTCTGATAAGTACAACACCCCCAGAGGTCAATATGGGGTCACCAAGTGTCCACTTTGACTCCTGGCTCCAAACACTGACCCTGGAGATTGACATGCTGCTCTTTGTGAGGTCATAGAGGCAGGCTGACTTGAGTTGGATATACAAGTGCTGACTCTACTTCTGTCTTGGATGTTTGTTCTTGACCACACCCATGATGCCAGGTGGCTCTCAGTCCATGTGAAGGACACGATCCAACTGTCTGAGACTCATCCAGAGACACATTCAGAGTTTGTGTCTGGACGCTTTATCAGTAAAAAGACCATCAGCTGCTTTTCTGTTGTTGAAACTGATCACTGCTGAACCTGAACACCATGAATTTATTTTTGGTAAATGGATTTTTCGAACACGATGCAAAGGTCAAAGGTGATCAGCCCCCACAGAGGATTGATTGATAACATTTTAATATGATGTCATAGAGACGCATCGTCATGCAGGAGTGTTTTACAGAATGACCACAGAACACAGCTGACACATTATGGTGGGCGTGTCTGTCCATGCAGAGGAGGAGGAGCCAACAGCTGACTGAAGCTGTCAGAAACCTGGATCAGAGCAGCTGAACGTCAGCGTTGTAAATCTGGACACCCTGTTGTCCTCAGTTCAAGTCCGTCTCTTCTGTCATGTTGATCTTCCAGCATTTCTGCTGCCAAATTGTCTTCATGACAGAATCAGAAACGCCGCTGATTCAGCAAAAATGTTGTTCCTCTTTAAGCAGGGCTGTGAAATGAAAATTGTGAAATCTGAGGAAAATTTGCAGGTGGTCGAGCCGGGGTTTAGGGCCCCAGAAACCAAATTAATTTTGTATCTAAACATTAGATACAAAATTAATTTAATGTATCAGATTCTAATGATATATTTTCAGCATCTCCTGAAAGAAAAAAAAATCTCAAAAGAAGTGCAGATTTAAATGATCCTATATTCAACCTTTCATTTGACATGTCAATGATGATGTTGAAATAACAGAACATGATGTGGAATTAGGTCCTGGAATGATTTTCCTTTTAATTGTAAACCAAATTATGCATTAATTCAGAACAGTTAAACTGCATTAAATTCATTAAGACTGAAAAGACTTGAAGCATTTCAAAAACCACAGCTAAAGCTTGGAGAATATTTTGAAAACATACCTTATAGTAAAAAAGTCACATTCTTGTGTAAATTCCTGTAAATCCACTCAAACCCACAGTGTCTTTCTTCCAATGAAAGAAAGTCTAGATTAACAATATAAAAAGAGTCACATAATCTTGTCTAAAATCCTGTTTTAACCGCACAATGTTTGTTTTCCAGACAGAGAAAAATTCTTACTGTGTTTCCTGATGTCTCAGTTCACTTTTCCTGTTTTTCTTTCAGGTGCGTTTATGAAGCCAGTGACAATTCCACAGATTCTCGTCCTTATCAAACTTTTTCAAACCGTCTTTCTCGCCATCTTCTCTCTGTCTGATGTCGCTCAGTGACACAGACACGCTGCAACATTTTTCTTTTAGAAACTTGAGAGCTCTAAAAGTTTGCGATGTCCACATGCTACATTTAGCTTTAGCATCTTGCAGGAGCCACACAGCGTCGCTGCAGCAACCAACCAGTCCCGCTTTACGACAGCTGTTGCAACAGCTACGCTTTGAGTGGCATTTTTCCTCTGCAAAGTTCCGTGGATCCGAAGACACAGATTTGTATCTGTAACACACAGATCAGTGTCCGCAGACTTATAAAACTTGTATGACGTCATAAAAGGGAAACGCTTTACGATGGGTTGTTTAAAAACTCAGTGACAATCACAATTACAGAGTACAACATTAACACCCCATTGACGAAATCCGTGGAATTCCTCGGATCTGCAGAGTTTTCACAGCCCTGTTTAAGACGCTCCTCGTTCCACCTCCACCGTCGACATCTGTCACCGCTGATGGTTTGACCTCTGACCTTACAGGTACAGCAGCAGACATCATGAACCGGTTCTAGTTAATAACCAGAGCTCACCAGGGTTTATTCTCCATTCTTTCCCGCTTTATACAGGTGAGGAAAATGATGACATTCCACAAATAAAATTCTTTAACAACAACTAAAAATTTTTTTTGAATGTCGTCTTGCTTTGGTAAAATTTTTTCTCTCATGCGACTTGGAAACCTGCCCAATTCTGGGTGTATTTCATGGATTTCATGACAAAAATCTGGTGTTTTGCACAAATTCAAAATTATTTAATGAAACAAACAAAACCATCAGAATTAAAATTGATCACAAACTGTATTCAAAAAGCATTTAGGTGAATTTTATTGTTTCCCCAAACAATATTTGAAGACAACAACAAAAAAATTTTTTTTTTTGAGGAATAATTGTGAACAGTGTTGAGAAGAATAAAACTAAGAAACCTGAATCAAAATAAAAATCAAACAAGAAACATTTTGCATAAACGTCTCCCCAAAAGTTCATAATTTCATATTTCCACAAGGAAGAATTGTGAACATTGTTTAGATTAATCAAACAAAATCAACAGAATTAAAATCAGAAACTGAAAGAGAAAAAGTGTTTTGGTGAATTTCACTGTTTTCACCATGAAAAAAATCTACATTTTCGAAAACAATACAAAATGTTAATATTTTGTGAGGAAGAACCAGGAATTGTGCTTTGATGAAGGAAACAAAAATATGATCATCAAAATCAGTCAAAAAGTTTTTACCAAAAAAAAAAAGAAATTTCTATATTTTCCCCAAAATTTTAAATTTTAACACTCAGAGAATCATAAAGTATCCCAGCATGCAGCAGGACTCCTGACACAGACGCCATCTCACACCTCAAAGACAGCAACACCTTGCTGACAGGTTAAACACCATGAACATCCAAACACAGGAGGTGAAGGTCTAGTGGTTAAGCGTTGGGCTTGAGACCAGAGGATCCTTGGTTCAAATCCCAGCCTGACTGGAAAATCACTAAGGGCCCTTGGGCAAGGTCTTTAATCCCTAGTTGCTCCTGGTGTGTAGTGAGCACCTTGCATTGCAGCACCCTGACATCAGTGTTTGTGTGAATGGGTGAATGTGAGGCATAATTGTAAAGCACTTTGAGTGTCTGTTGCAGACTGAAAAGCGCTCTGTAAATACAGTCCATTTAACACTTCACACCACCTTTTAGTCCAAATCTTCTGTCACACTGAAAGCCACCTTTTTTCTCTTGGATTTCTTTGTAATAGAATGTAATGAGCCCCAGAACCGGGGTCTGTAGTTGGACCCAACCACAGCTGGCACTGCATCCGAGGGCTCTCTTCAAGATGGTGATTGTTCCCTTAACTGCAGACAACTGCACCTCATGTGCTCTTGGGTGACCGGGGATTACCTCAAGGTATTTCTTCAGGTTCTTCTTCATCAGGCCTGTTGCCCAACAACAACTGGGATGATATCGATGTCTTTCAATGATCATGTTGTTCGTAGGTCATTTTTCAGGTCTTGGTATTTCATGATTTTTCCCCTTTCAGCTCGATTCAGGCCGTAGTCATTGGGGACTGTCACATGGATGATTTTGGCTTTTTTCTCTTGCTTGTTCCAGATGACAATATCAGGTTTGATTGCACCTCCTTCCATATGTCTTCCTGCTGGGATCTCTTTGTCGTAGAAGACAGTTACTTTTCCGTTGGATGAGACTGGTGCTGGTTCATGCTCCCAGATGTTTTCCTTGACTTCCATCTCCAGTTCCTTACATACTTTCCAGTGGAGATATTGACAGATCTTGTTGTGTCTGGATGTATAATGTCCGTCTGCCAGGAGGATCTGACATGCTGATGTTAGATGGTTTACACTCTCAACATCTGTGTGACAGAATCAGCATTTATCATTTTGTGAGATCCCTGACATTTTTTTGAAGCCATTTTTTAGAAGTCCCTGATCTTGTTTTTTCTCCATCAAAACCAAGTTCTACATTTTCAGCCACTGCATAGATCCAACTTTGTCAATGTTTTCCTTTTCAAGTTCTTCTTGGAATCCTCCAGCCCTTTTGTGTTCTTTCCATCTGTCCACTCGATGTTTTGATTCTCTTTTGTTGTATTGTTCTCTGGTCTGTCTTGCGAGTTTTGTTGCAGGCGTCAGATGGTTGCTTTCTCTATCTTATAGAAGTTCTCTGCCAAAGTTTTTTGCCAGTTTGATGACTGAGGTCTGTTCAGATAAAGTGTTCTCGTGATGTTGTGTGACCTTTTTCATGATTTCTTCTTCAGAGCTCTTTAAGTACTGTCCAATACTTGTTGGTTGAGACCCAGACCTCCTTCTCTGTGAGGGAGATATATTCTGTCCATGCACTGATTTCTGTATGTAACCTTGTGGAGGGTGAGCATCTTCCTGGTTTTCGTGTCCACTCTGTGACCAGTCTACTCTGCCAAACCCAAAGGTCACACTGGTATTGCAAACTGGTTTATGGCTGTGATCTTTTTTATGGTGTCAACTTTGATTTGCAGATAAACGTTAAATGGACTGCATTTATATAACACTTTTCAATCTGCATCAGACGCTCACAGTGCTTTACATTGATGCTTCACACACACACACACACACACACACACACACACACACACACACACACACACACACACACACACACACACACACACACACACACACACACACACACACACACACACACACACAGACACCCCGATGTCAGGGTGCTGACTACACACTGGGACCTTGCCCAAGGGCTCTTAGTGACTTTCCATTCTGGCTGGGTCTTGAACCGATGATCCACTGGTCTGAAGCCCAACACTTAACCACTAGACCACCACCTCCCTTTTTAAGCAGTTTAGGTTTTCTTGTGTTACTCTCCCTCCAATTTTCTTATGATCTATTGTAGCATTTTCTTCAATTCCCAAGTATTTGTATGTGGAGTCTTCAGCCAAATCTTCAATGTAGCTCCCTTCATCCAACTGTATGTTTTCTGTTGTTTTTTTTTTTACCTTTTTTGATTGTGCATTTTGACAACAAAATTTTTTAAGTCATCCATGAACAGCAGATGGTTCACAAGTCTGATGTTTCCTTCCTCTGCCTCTACTTAAGTCATACCCGATGTCATGCTCCTTCAGGATCTTGCTGAGTGGGTGCTCTCAGGAAAGATCTTATTTCCTCATTGATGTTGTAGAGTTCTAAGCACCTCATGATCCAGGAGTGTGACACGCTGTCAAATGCCTTTTTGTAGTCAATCCAAACCATGCTGAGGTTTCTCCTCCTTTTGTGCAGTCCTCCATGATACCTTTGTCTGTCAGTAACTGGTCTTTAGCTCCTAATCCTTTTCTGGAACAACTTTTCTGTTCATTTTCCAGGTTGCCAAGTGTCCAGATGTTCATAAATGTCAGCTATTATTCCTGTCAGCCATTTGTATGTTGTTGTTCGGCAGCAGATGGGTCTGTACTTGTTGGGAAGCTGTGTTTCCTTGGTCTTTTGTTTTTTCATTTATCTTTGATGTCTTTTTAGTAGAATGCAATGGGCCCCAAACCTGGGGTCTAAAGTTGCACCCTAGGCTCTATAGTTATCCTAACCAGATCTGGCATTGTATCCGAGGGCTTTCTTCAAGATGGTGATCGTTCCCTTAATCGCAGACAACTGCACCTCATGTGCACTTGGGTGACCGGGGATTACCTCAAGGTATTTCAAAGTCAAAGTCAAAGTGTCTTTATTTGTCTCCCTAAGGAGAAATTTGCCTTGGACAGAGTCTGCTACACAACAACACATCCAGTACATAGCACGCATACATTAAAAACAATAACACAGTAAGTCAAAGGATAAAATATAAATACACAACATTATTAACATCTTTGTGCAAATTCCGCAATACATACCCTTAAGCTATCTTCCCTGAACTATCTGCAGATTTATGAGCTTCACTGATAATGGAATAAATGAATATTTATATCGATTATTTTTACAAAGAGGAACCCTGAACCTCCTTTCTGAGTTAAGTAAAGTATATTCAGAGTGCAGAACATGAGACTCATCTGTTAAAATATTGTCAGCACATCTGAGAACTGCCTGTTCAAACAGCTCTTGGGGAGTTACAGGTACCACCATACCCATGATTTTGCCAGCTATCTTAATCAGATTTAATATTCCAGTTTTTGATTTAACCGTTAAATTACAAAACCAGCTAGTAATACCACACCGTAACACGGACTCAATCGTTGCTCTGTGGAAAATCAGCATAATATTCCTACATACACCAAACAGTCGGAGTCGAAAAAGAAAGTGCAAATGCTGGTGGATTCGGGCACAAACGCTTGACACTTACATGTGCCAGCTTAAGTTGTTATTGATATAAACCCCCAGATATTTACATGAATCCAGCTGTTCAATGTTACGTCCATGTATGGTGACCACACTACGGTCTCCAACAGCCCGAGGGTCCACCAACATCTCCACTGTTTTATTAACACTAATCTGCAATTGATGGACATCACACCAGTTCACAAACCTGTCCACTCCAGATTTGTGACAACTTGAATTAGTTCTAGTGTTCAGCAGACTGAGTATTACAGTGTCATCTGAAAATTTAACAACATACTGGTTTGGCTGATAGCTGATGCAGTCATTGGTATACAGTGTAAATAAAAAGGTGAACTAACACAGCCCTGAGGGACTCCAGTGCTACTTAATGCAATATCAGAGCAGACAGAATTGACCTTCACCTGCTGTGACCTGTTTGTCAAAAAAGAATGATACCACTTAATTAAAAAAGGGTTCACATTCAACTGAATCATTTTTTGAAGAAGGATATGTGACCGGATACAGTTAAAAGCAGAACTAAAATCAATAAAAACTAATTTGGCATATGCAGAGGAACTCTCAAGATGCTTTAAAACCAAGTTCATTATAGTTAAAATGGCATCACTCGTACTCCGCTTCCTTTTGTACGCAAACTGATACTGATCCAAGTGTGGCTCCACCTCTACAGTAAGCTCCTGAATTAACAGTTTCTCCAATGCTTTCATTACATTAGAACCTGAAGAACATTTATTCAGGTTCTTCATCAGGCCTGTTGCTCCCAACACAACTGGGATGATATCGATGTCTTTCAATGACCACGTTGTTCGTAGGTCATTTTTCAGGTCTTGGTATTTCGAGATCTTTCCCCTTTCAGCTCGATTCAGCCCATATGTTATGTGTCGGACGCAGCCCGGAGAACCGACCAGCGTTTGAAGGACCCAGTATAAAATAAGCAGAGCACGGTACAAAGGATAACAGGGTTTAATAAACATAACAGTGATGTGAAAAAATACAAACAAATAAGTGCGCGGTCTGGCGTGGCGGATTTGCGGTGTGCTCCCAGCAGCACAAAACGGTCCGGAGCCAGAACCAGTTCGGACCCAAGGACCCCGCCGACACCCCCCAGGTGGCCGCGACAAACTGAGTCTGTGAAAGAAGAAATCATCATGTGAGTCCACACTCTACACACAGAGGGACCGCTCAAAGGTGTACAAACAGCAAACACTTCCTGGCTTAATTACTAATCAGCTTCCCACCCTGCAGGCATGGAACACCCTGTTCACAAACCTCCACTGCAGTGGAAGCTGATTAAACGACTACATACAGCTCAATATAATAAGGTGTGAGGGACACCACATTTACTGACTGTATAAATGTTAGTCACAAAATCTAACGTACCTCAGGAAGTGTGCTGACGAGCGTGAGACCTCACCCCCTCCTCTTTCACAGACCATGCATCAAACCTGGACGTTCTCTGCATCCACTGATGATGAGATGGCTCCCGAGACGACGATCTCACCCGTCTGGTCACAAGGTCGAGTCTCTGGCAAATACACACTGTGCACTCCAGACTTAAATGCCACCATGTTCCAATCCGTGTAGATGCACCACAGCTGTGAGTCCTGACGAGCCTCAGGTGATCAGGGTGAGGTCCTGATAACTCAGCCACACAGTCCTAAACGCAAGCCACCTGGAAGGAAAAACAAAAGACAGGACAGAAACAAAAGGCAGCCAGGCCCCCCCAGCCATACAACACCGTAGTCATTGGGGACTGTCACATCGATGATTTTGGCTGTTTTCTCTTCCTTGTTCCAGATGACAATATCAGGTTTGATTGCACTTGCACCGGCTCTTTTGTGCTGTTTCCATCTTTCCACTCGATGTTTTCCTTCTCTTTTGCTGTATTGTTCTCTGGTCTGTCTTGCAAGTTTTGTTGCAGGCATGAGACTGTTGCTTTTTCTCTCTTGTAGAAGTTTTTTGCCAGTTTAGTGATTGAGGTCCGTTCAGTTAAGGCCTCGTGGTGGTGTGCCACCTTTTTTTACGATTTCTTCTTCAGAGCTCTTTAAGTACTGTCCAATACTTATTATCGATGCTCTGTAGGCCTGGCTGATTTCAGTGAGACCCAGACCGCCTTCTCTGCGAAGGAGATATATTCTGTCCATGCACTGATTTCTGTATGTGATTTTGTGGAGGGTGAGCATCTTCCTGGTTTTTGTGTCCAACTTATTAAGTTCACATTGTGGCCAGTTCACTATGCCAAACCCATAGGTCACCACTGGTATTGCAAACTGGTTTATGGCTGTGATCTTGTTTTTTGGTGTCAACTGTGTTCTGCAGATCTTTTTTAAGTGGTTTAGGTATTCTTGTGTTGTTTTTGTTCTCATTTTCTTGTGCTCAATTCCCAAGTATTTGTATGTGGAGTCTGCACCCAGATCTTCAATGTAGCTCCCTTCATCCAATTGTATGTTTTCGGTTTTTCTCTTTTTACCTTTTGTCATTGTGCATTTTGAGCATTTATCCAGTCCAAATTCCATACCAATGTCTTTTGAGAACTTATGGACAGTTTTCACGAGCTGACTGAGTCTTTTTTGTGTCGGCATAGATTTTCAAATCATCCATGAACAGCAGATGGTTCACAAGTTTTTGGTTTTTCTTTCCTCTGTTTCTGCTTAATTCATATCCGATGTCATGCTCCTTCAGGGTTTTGCTGAGCGGGTCCATGATTAAGCAGAATAAGAGTGGTGAGAGTCTGTCTCCCTGAAGTATCCCTCTCTGAACTCGTACGTCTGGGATTGTTATTTGTCCCTCTGTGTGTTTTAGGGTGATGGTGGTGTTCCACTTGTTCATTTGTGCTCTCAGGAAAGATCTTATTTCCTTATTGATGTTGTAGAGTTCTAAGCACCTCATGATCCAGGAGTGTGGTTCACTGTCAAATGCCTTTTTGTAGTCAATCCAAGCCATGCTGAGGTTCCTCTGCCTTGTTTTGCAGATGAGCTTCTGGCTACAGGTTCAGCCTCTGTGCTCTCATCACTTGGGCTTTGATGAAGCTGTGATGACGCTGGTTTTTCATCATTTTCACTCTTCACAGGGACGGCAGTGAAACCAAACTTGGTGAGATCTGCCTCCTCCAGCTGCTGAAGCTGCTCTCCCTGTTGACTTGTCCACAGCTTCTCTTCTTCTTTAATTTGCTCCCGGTCAACACTCAGATTAAATTCCTGGTGTTCAGGGAGAGTTTCTTCTTTAATCACCAACAACGGCTGCATGTCTGCAAAGAAACAAATTAAGAATAAATGTTAGAACAACACTCATTAAAATAAAGTATCAGAGTGGTGAGTTTGACCTGATGACTGTTGTGAAAGTGTAGTGACACGGACCCACAACAGGGGGCGCAAATGAACGGTCAATAGATGAGCCAAAAAGTAACAATTTAATGTTGTGAAATGTGCACAACGAAATACAGACAATCTCAGAATATAATTACAGTCAAATCACAAAGGTGACGTGTGGGCAGGCTCAAGGATAGAAGACGTCTGTCCTGAGAAGAGCCGGAACCACACGATTTCCGCCACCACTGAACCTGGTGAATACTGGAGCCGCCAAGTCCCGAATTCCCAGGTGATCACCGTCCCCAACTGTCGGATCTGGTACTGCTGGCGAGAACAAAGACAGTCAAGTGTAGGTGTGTGTACACCCAGTAACAACAGCGGTGGGAATGCCACCTCCACCTCTCACTTTATAACTTGCAGAGTACTGTAGTGATTCCTCAGGGGAAAAGAGTGCACTCTCTCAGCTTCCACCGACAGAGGTACTGGTACTCCTGCAAACACTCACAATATACAAATAATATTGTAACACGAACGGCTGATGATATTACCTCCAATGAAGTACGATATCTCGGCGATGAAGCCCGCACTTCAAGCAGGGCGCCATCTTGTGGTGGTGGGCCAGCAGTACCTCCTCTTCGGCGGCCCACACAACAGGACCCCCCCCCCCCCCCCCCCCTCAACGGGCGCCTCCTGGCACCTGACCAGGCTTGTCCGGGTGACGGGTGTAGAAGTCGGCCAGGAGGGCCGTGTCCAGGATGAAGCTCCTCTTCACCAGTGATGCCGGTAACGCGTTACTTAGTAACGCGTTACTCTAATCTGACCACTTTTTTTAGTAACGAGTAATCTAACGCGTTAATCTTTCCAAATCAATAATCAGATTAAAGTTACTTCTCCAAGTCACTGTGCGTTACTATTATTTTTCATTGTGGGTCGATAGCAGCATTAAACTTGGTCTGTGGGCAGGAGGTTGGAGTTCAACTGAACTGCCCACTTTAAGCAGAGCTGTGAGCTTTTCATCCACGGTTTTCTGTAGCAGCTCGTCCTCACCTCTTAAGCGCGGTGATCAGCACACCTGCACTGAGCTTTACAAAGACATTTTTATACTTTTTTTCCTCCTTTATTTAGAATTCTGAGCTGAGCCGCTCCATATCGTCTCGTTAAAAAAAGCTGATCCTCCGCGACGCATCAACAACTAACACTATTTTCCACTCAAATGCACCTAAACTCTCTTTCTGAGGACCACATG
Source organism: Thalassophryne amazonica (assembly GCF_902500255.1). Lineage (NCBI taxonomy): Eukaryota > Metazoa > Chordata > Actinopteri > Batrachoidiformes > Batrachoididae > Thalassophryne > Thalassophryne amazonica. The sequence goes on along the minus strand of NC_047120.1, from coordinate 438,483 downwards.
ATGTGAAAACGCAATAAAACTTTCTTACCTGTAAATCTGGTCCTGTTTTCCTGCATAAATAAATGTTATCCATTCTTTGTGCTCAAATGCCAAAGCAGGGGCGAATCCAGATGGAATGGGGTCGTGGGGCAAGGATGTGCCCCCCCACAACACCCCTAGATTAAAGGTCCAGTTTTGAAGCCGTTTTTTATTACAACTACTAACATTGCTTAAAATAATAATAATTTCGACAAGTAAAATGTTTAGAGAGAATTTAAATGTTAGAAAAATGTTAGAATTTAATAGTTACATTTATAAACAATGTAGGTTCGAAATAGCAAGTTTTACTGTTACAGTGCTGTCAACAGTTAAATATGAGGTCAAGAAAGAGGTCTTTATTTTACTTTTTTATAAAACAAGTATTTATTTTCATTGAAGTCAAGAAAGGGTGACTATAAAGTGAGTTTTGGCAAAACAGGTATCATTGTCATGTTGAGGTGGCAGAGGGTTGTTGTCAGCAGCTGGGGAAAGTAACTAAAAAAGTAACTAGCAATCTAACTTAGTTACTTTTACAATTGAGTAATCAGGAAAGTAACTAAGTTACTTTTTCAAGGAGTAATCAGTAATCAGTAATTGGATTACTTTTTCAAAGTAACTGTGGCAACACTGCTCTTCACCCAGGAGCGCTCTTCGGGGCCATAACCCTCCCAGTCCACCAGATAGTGGAACCCCCGGCCCTTTCGAAGGACGTCCAGGAGCCGGCGTACCGTCCACGCGGGCTCCCCGTCAATGATCCGGGCAGGAGGCGGCGCTGGTCCCTGGGCACACAGTGGTGAGGTATGGCAGGGCTTGAGTCTTGACACATGAAACACGGGGTGTATCCGCAGTGAAGCTGAAGCTGCCAGCTTCACTGCGGCTGGACTGAGGACTTTGAGGATGGGAAAAGGTCCGATGTACCTGTCTTTGAGTTTGTGGGATTCCACCTGCAGGGGGATGTCCTTCGTGGATAGCCAGACCTCCTGCCCGGGCTGGTATGCAGGGGCCGGGGAACGCCGGCGGTCTGCATGGGCCTTAGCCCTCGTCCAGGCTCTGAGCAGGGCAGAGCGGGCGGTACGCCACACCCGACGGCACTTCCTCAGATGGGCCTGGACTGAGGGCACCCCGACCTCTCCCTCCACCAGTGGAAACAATGGGGGCTGGTACCCCAAACACACCTCAAATGGGGAGAGGCCGGTGGCAGATGAGACTTGGCTATTATGAGCGTACTCGATCCAGGCCAGGTGGTCACTCCAGGCCGTCGGGTGCATGGAGGTCACGCAGCGGAGGGCCTGCTCCAGTTCCTGGTTCGTCCGCTCTGCCTGCCCGTTCGTCTTGGGGTGGTACCCAGACGAGAGAATGATTGTGGCCCCCAGTTCCCTGCAGAAACTCCTCCAGACCTGGGAGGAGAACTGAGGACCACGATCCGAGACAATGTCCGATGGAATCCCATGCAGACGCACGACGTGGTGGACCAGGAGGTCTGCAGTCTCCTGGGCCGTCGGGAGCTTCGGGAGGACCACGAAGTGGGCCGCCTTGGAGAACCGGTCCACTATCGTTAAGATGGTGGTGTTGCCCTGGGACGGCGGGAGGCCTGTGACAAAGTCCAGGCCAATATGAGACCAGGGGCGACGAGGCACGGGCAGAGGCTGGAGGAGGCCTTGGGCCTTGTGGTGGTCGGCTTTGCCCCTGGCACAGGTGGTGCAGGCCTGGACATACTCCCGGACATCGGCTTCCATAGACGCCCACCAGAAGCGCTGCAGGACCACTGCCACGGTCCTTCGCACCCCTGGATGACAGGAGAGCTTGGAACCGTGACAGAAGTCAAGGACCGCAGTCCTGGCCTCTGGTGGGACGTACAACTTGTCCTTCGGACCTGTCCCCGGGTCCGGGCTCCGTGTCAGGGCCTCCCGGACGGTCTTCTCCACGTCCCAGGTAAGGGTGGCCACGACAGTGGACTCGGGGATGATGGTGTCAGGGGGGTCTGATGGCTCGGTCCTGACCTCTTCATGCACCCGGGACAGGGCGTCAGATCGTTGGTTTTTTGTCCCGGGGCGGTAGGTGATCCGGAAGTCAAAACGCCCGAAGAACAGCGACCAGCGGGCTTGCCTGGGGTTCAGACGCTTCGTGGTCCGGATGTACTCCAGGTTCCGATGGTCCGTGAAAACCGTAAATGGTACCGATGCTCCCTCCAACAGGTGTCTCCACTCCTCAAGAGCCTCCTTCACCACAAGAAGTTCCCGATTGCCGACGTCATAGTTCCGTTCAGCTGGGGTCAACCTGCGGGAAAAGTAGGCACATGGATGGAGAACCTTGTCGGACTCCCCGCTCTGGGATAGCACGGCTCCTATCCCTGAGTCAGAGGCGTCCACTTCAACTACGAACTGGTGCTTGGGATCGGGCTGCACCAGAACTGGTGCAGTCGAGAACCGGCGTTTCAACTCCCTAAACGCGGCTTCGCACCGATCCGACCAGGTGAAGGGGACCTTTGTGGAGGTCAGGGCTGTCAGGGGGCTAACTACCTGACTGTAGCCCTTGATGAACCTCTGGTAGAAATTTGCAAAACCGAGGAACTGTTGTAGTTTCCTACGGTTCGTTGGTTGGGGCCAATCTCTCACCGCCGCAACCTTGGCCGGATCAGGGGCGACGGAGTTGGAGGAGATTATGAACCCCAGGAAAGACAAAGAAGTGCGGTGGAACTCACACTTCTCGCCCTTCACAAACAGCCGGTTCTCCAACAACCGCTGTAGGACCTGACGTACATGCTTGACATGGGTCTCAGGATCCGGAGAAAAGATGAGTATATCGTCTAGATATACGAAGACAAACCGATGCAGGAAGTCCTGCAAGACGTCATTAACCAACGCTTGGAACGTCGCGGGTGCATTGGTGAGGCCGAACGGCATGACCAGGTACTCAAAGTGACCTAACGGGGTGTTAAATGCCGTCTTCCACTCGTCTCCCTCCCGGATCTGAACCAGGTGATAAGCATTCCTAAGATCCAGTTTCGTGAAAATTTGGGCTCCATGCAGGGGCGTGAACACTGAATCCAACAGAGGTAACGGGTATCGGTTGCGAACCGTGATCTCGTTCAGCCCTCTGTAATCAATGCATGGACGCCGTCCTTCTTACCCACAAAAAAGAAACCAGCACCCATCGGGGAGGTGGAGTTCCGGATCAACCCGGCAGCTAACGAGTCCCGGATGTAGGTCTCCATTGATTCGCGTTCCGGACGTGAGAGGTTGAACAGCCTGCTGGACGGGTACTCAGCGCCCGGTATCAAATCAATGGCACAATCGTACAGACGGTGCGGGGGCAGCGTGAGTGCCAGATCCTTGCTGAAGACGTCAGCAAGGTCGTGGTACTCGGCTGGCACCGCCGCCAGATTGGGGGGGACTAAAACCTCCTCCTTAGCTGTCACACCGGGTGGAACCGAGGATCCTAAACACTCCCGGTGGCAGGTTTCGCTCCACTGAACCACAACCCCAGACGGCCAATCAATCCGGGGATTGTGTTTTAACACCCATGGAAAACCCAAAATCACTCGGGAGGTAGAAGGTGTTACATAAAACACAATCTCTTCCCTGTGATTCCCAGACACCACCAATGTCACTGGCTGTGTCTGGTGTGTGATTATTGGAAGAAGGGTGCCATCTAGTGCCCGCACCGACAATGGTGACGGTAAGGCCACTAGAGGGAGCCCAACCTCCTTTGCCCATCTGCTATTCAGCAGATTCCCCTCCGACCCCGTGTCCACCAGTGCTGGGGTGTGAAGGGTTAGATCCCCACTCAGGATCGTGACTGGGATACGTGCAGATCGTCGGGATCTCCCCACGTGGGTGTTGTGACCCACCCTTAGCCCAGTCTCTAAGGACGAGTACTGCTGTTTTGACCGTTTGGGGCATTCTCTCTGTGTGTGCTCGGTAGAGCTGCAGAGAAAACACTCTCCACGGATCAGCCTCCTTTGTCTCTGATCTGATCGCTTTTTGGCCCTGCTTGTTTCCCTAGCAACGTCAGCAGGGGGAGCTGTCGTCACGTGGAGAGCCCTGGCAGCGGAGCGTGGGGAAGTCGGCTCCCTTTCAGACCCAGGAGGAAGAGGGACGGCTTGTGCCTGACCACGCCCCTCGTCTCGCTCCGGTCGGTGTTCTGTTAATCGGTTGTCTAACCGTATAACCAGGTCGATAAGCCCATCTAAATCCCGCGGCTCGTCCTTCGCCACCAGGTGCTCCTTAAGGACCAGAGACAGTCCGTTTACAAAGGCGGCGCGGAGCGCAACAGCATTCCAGCCGGCTCGCGCTGCCGCAATGCGGACGTCGACTGCATACTTCGCTGCGCTCTGATGCCCCTGCCGTATCGACAGCAGCACACTTGAAGCGGTGTCGCCTCTATGAGGGTGGTCGAACACCTGTCGGAACTCCCTCACAAACTCAGTGTAAACCGTTAGGAGCCGTGAATTCTGCTCCCAGAGCGCCGTAGCCTAGGCGTGTGCCTCTCCTCGAAGCAGATTTATAACGTAAGCCACCCGGCTAGCGTCTGACGCGTACATGATGGGACGCTGTGAAAAGACGAGCGAGCACTGCATCAAGAAGTCCGCGCACGTCTCCACACAGCCTCCGTACGGCTCCGGAGGGCTTATGTATGCTTCAGTGGAAGGTGGGGGGGTTCGTTGAACGACCAGCGGAATGTCTGTTTCTGGCACACGGTCAGCAGGAGGAGGTGCTGCAGCAGCGCCCTGAGCATGCACTTCCACCTGGGCGGTGAGAGCCTCCATCCTACGATTGAGAACACTGCTCTGCTCGGTAACTAAGTCCAACCGAGCGGTAAAGGCCGCCAAGCCCTGCGCCCCAGGTGGCCGCTGTCTTCTGCAGTCAGACCCGGTACTGCTGGCAGAGAACAGAGACAGTCCTGATGAGTGTGAGTTCGCACACTCAGTAATCCCACAGTCAGTGTTTAGTTAGGAGGGAGCACCTCCACCTCCAATCACACACTCGTGCAGCTCCTGTTTAACCACTTATCTGGTTTGGGGTGTGAGGCGAAGCCGTCGCTGATCACACCAAACGCCAATCCCACAGATAAGGACACACCACAGGAAAACGGCTGCAAAGAAGTTCAGATTATTACTTAATGTTTTGAGTCAGCAGAGAAAATTACCTGAATGGTAGCTGATTTCTCGGCGGGGAGGTGGAGTTGCAGTCCGGCCTTTATGGTGGTGGTGATGAGTAGTGGATGAGTGACAGCTGGTACGGATGATGTGTGACAGCTGTCACTCCTGGTCGCGCCGACGCCCTCTCGTGCTTGAAGCCCGCACTTCAAGCAGGGCGCCATCTTGTGGTGGTGGGCCAGCAGTACCTCCTCTTCGGCGGCCCACACAACAAAGTTGACCGAATTATATAACCTTTGTTACATGTAATAAGACTATGTTGTCAAGTGTCATATCCACTTTAAATTATATTTTAGGAAATGAGAGATTTTTAAATAGGTTGTTAATAAATTCTTTTGTATTTTAGAACCACTTCTATCTCTCATTTGTGAACGAACCTGTGTGTCTTGAGTTGAAGTGAATTTGACTGGAGAATCCCCTGGGTGAAACTCCCAGGGTGTTGTCAGAAGTACGACTTGTTACTACTCTCATGAGTTTTGGCTGTTTTAATCATTTAATATTACCTGCTCTGGCACATTTTTGGTGTCAGAAGTGGGATGCAAATTGAGATGAGAAAGGTGTGTGTTTTTTTTTTAAGTAGAATTGTTGTTAGTGTTTAATTTTTGTTAGTGTTTTTTTTTCTTTTTCAGGACCAAGCAGCAGTTTGCTTCTGTGGAAGTGATTTCCTCTTTGTTTTTGGCCTCACCTTTAGGGTGGAAAAGTTTCTGGTGTGTGGTGAAGCGGACTGGGGAAACTGTGCAAATAGTCAACAGTGTTGGTAATGATAGGTCGAACTTCTGACAACACCCAGGGAGTTTAGCGCAGGGAACTCTAGACTCAAATCCAAGCGCACAGGTCCATTGCAGAAAGAGGCAGTAGAAATGGTTATCAGTACAAGTGTAATTTATTAGTGCTAGTTTATATTCTTCATGAAAAAAATGTCAACTATAAAATGAGACATCAACACATCATATGAAACAACACAATCTCATGAATTGGCCACTAGGGGGTGCCCTTGCGTCACCCAGTCTCAGCCATATCATCAAGTTGACAAAACATCCACAACGACTATAAACCTCAGAGCAAAGCAGCAGTAAAGTCCAGCAGAGCATCAATCCGCTGCCTCACTCCTCTCCACCACGGACCTGAGGCTTAACCTGCTGCCAGCATGTGGCATCTTGGTGAAGGATTCTCCTGGTGTGTCTCTGCAGATTCCCAGGGTCCTGGGAATAAATGTCATCCACAGGTGTTATGGGAAACTGTTTGGGCAGCATGGGGTTGCCCTTTCTGACTTGCTGGTGGTGTCTGAGGCCCCTGAGCGTCTCTCACACAGGCATTTCAAAGATGTCACGAAGCGAGTGCTATTGCTGGCTGAGGAGCAGGTAAAGTTAAGTTTTATGGGAGAGAAGCTTGTTGGATTCCAGGTGAGGTGATGAAGTTTGTTATAGCCACATGTTCAGAGCGGTATTCTGGTGGTGTGGCCCTGTTTGAGCTTGTAGTCTGGTCTGCCTGCGTCTCTTGTTGTGGTCCACATGGAGTGGGGTACAGCCTACATTCTGGTGATGAATGTGGGGTCCTCAGATGTGTGGCTTCTTGAGTGAGTGAGTGAAGAGAGAGATAGTGGACATAAAGGACAGCAACAAGTACTGAGGAATCCCACAAGCCAATCAGAACCATGATGAAGATGCAAAGTTAGTCACAGCCAAATACTTCCAGAAGGTCAGACAGGTGCTGAGAAGCCAGTTCAATGGTAGGAATAAGATCTAAGCCATTAATACATATGTTCTACCAGTCATCAGATACCCAGATGGAAAAATAATTTGGCCACAGGAGGAGATAGATACCACTGATGTCAAGACATGAAAACTCCTCATAATGCACAGAGCTTTCTACTCAAATTCTAGCACTCTGAGGCTCTATGAGCAGCTGAAGGAGGGAGGACAAGGATTAGTGAGTGTCAGAGACACGATCCAAGATGAGACAAGGAGCATCAATGAATACACCAGAAAGGCGTCACCCCAAGATCAGCTGCTACAAGAGTACTCTCACCACATCATCCAGCCTTTTCTTTCGCTCATTTTCTTCATTCATCGACTCTTCAAAATATTCCCTCCACCTTCTCAGCACACTCCTCACTTGTCAGCACATTATCATGTGCATCTTTTACCAACATAACGTGCTGCACATCCTTTCCAGCTCTGTCCCTTTGTCTGGCCAATCGGTACAAGTCCTTTTCTCCTTCCTTACTATTCAACTTCTTGTACAGCTCGCAATATGCCTTTTCCTTCGCTTTTGCCACTTCTCTTTTCGCCTTACACGGCATCTCCTTGTACTCCTGTCTACTTTCTTCATCTCTCCGACTATCCCAAAATGTTTTCACCAACCTCTTTCTCCTTATGCTTTCCTGGACCTCTTCATTCCACCAGCAAGTCTCCTTGTCTTCCTTCCACTGTCCAGATGTCATACCCAGTACTGTCCTAGCTGTCTCCGTCACCATATCTACAGTACTTTTCCAGTTGTCCAAAATTGCTTCCCCTCCAACTAGTGCTTCTCTCACCTGCTCGCTAAATTTTGCACAACAGTCTTCCTCCTTCAGCTTCCACCATCTGATCCTTTGTTGAGCTCTCACTCTCTTCTTCTTCTTTACCTCTAAAGTCATCCTACAAACAACCATCCTATGCTGTCTAACGACACTCTCTCCTGCCACCACCTTACAGTCTCTGATTTCTTTTAGCTTGCATCTCCTATAAAGAATGTAGTCCACCTGTGTGCACCTTCCTCCACTCTTATATGTTACCCTGTGCTCCTCCCTTTTCTTAAAGTAGGAATTCACCACAGCCATTTCCATACTTTTTGCAAAATCAACTATCATCTGTCCTTCCCCATTCCTATCCTTGATACCATATCTACCTATTACTTCCTCATCACCTCTGTTCCCTTCACCAACATGCCCACTGAAGTCTGCTCCTATCACCACTCTTTCATGCTTGGGCACACTCTCCACCACCTCATCTAACACACTCCAGAAATCTTTCTCCATCTCATAACCTACCTGTGGGGCATATGCACTGATGATATTCATCATCACCCCTTCAATTTACAACTTCATACTCATCACCCTGTCAGACACTCGCTTAACCTCCAACACACTTTTAACATACTCTTCCTTTAAAATAACCCCAACACCATTTCTCTTCCTGTCCTCACCATGTTACAACAACTTGTACCCACCGCCGACGGTCCTGCTCTTACTTCCATTCCACTTGGTCTCTTGCACACTCTTCATCAGCTTCTTCTGTCAGTGTTCACTTTCATTTTATTTGATCAGAGGGACAATGTACATTAATGAACATTTTGTTTTAAAAAGAAATAAAAAGTAAGAACATAAATGTACACAATTGCAGCCATAGGCTGATTTTCATTGTCAGCCCCCCTGCCAGGTGGTACAGGCAAATTACTAAAATAAAAAAAATAAAAAATAAAAAACACATAATAAAATCATAAAAAATACATAAAATCATAATAAACAGCAGTACACTCAGCAACGTTGCTATAACACAGACTGCATCACATTCCCATTCCCAGCCCTTTACACAATGTCCAAGGTTCTACTGACTATGATGGCAGGTTTGGGTGGACATCAACCATCCCTTCAGGTGTTTTTTAAAGTACTAAAAGTAGGACATTCCCTAACAGTGGATGGTATGGTGTTCTAAAAATGACCACCCTTGACAGATAAGGCCATCTGGCCAAAGGTGGAGCGTCTACGTGTTATGACACAGTCACCTTGGTCAGATGTTCGAGTGGTTCTGGCCGCGGGGCCACAAGAGGAGCAGCGTTTGATAAAGTTTGTGCACAGATGAGCTGCTGGCTACAGGCTCAGCCTCTGCACTCTCATCACTTTGATGATCCTCTGATAACTCTCAAGAATGTGGTTTGAAACTCTAGAACCTGGTCTCCAAAACTGCTGAGACAGCTGTGAGGGGGTGTGGAAGAGACAATTTATGGACATAAAAATATATTTGGAAAAAATAAAATCTAAAGGTGTTTCCACACACTGAAGTCTGGAACAATGTTTGTACAGTTGCAATGAGAAACCCAGTAAATCATTCGGTTTGTTCCTCCTCATTTTCGGTCTTCACAGTGACAGCAGTGAAAGTGAACTTACTGATGGCCTCCTCCAGCTGCTGCTCCTGCTGACTGATGCAGAGATTCTCTTGTTCCTCTTTAATGTCCTCCTGGTCAACACTCAGATTCCCCTCCTGCTGTTCAGGGAGAATTTCTTCTTTAATCAGCAACAACTGCTGCATGTCTGAAAAGAAACAAATTGATATGATTTAGAACAGTGGGCGACGCAGTGGATTAGTGGTTAGCACTGACGCCTCACAGCAAGAAGGTTAGAGGATCACTTTGTTGTGTAATTTTTTTACCAAAGACCAATAACGTGCTCATAACAAACCTGCTATGATGATATGCAAATGCCAGAAGATAATCATGTTGTGTATTACTGATAACAGTTAACAGATGTTTAGAAGGACATATGTTGTGTGAAAAATGTAAGTTTTCTTTAAAAGAAACTGTGAGGCCAGAATTTGGAGTAAAGCACTTAATTCGAAAGAAAAGCAAAATTGAATTAAAATCAAACACATCAGTTAAAATGATGATAATCTGGGTTTAAATGAAGAGTAAATTTATATTGAACTCAGAGTAACCACACAAGGCCTGATTTCACTGGTCTACAGCCAAAATGCTTCTGAAATAAAGATCATCAAACTTTACTCATTTTGGGCCACAGAGAATGAAAATGTTTGAAATTGTTGATTGACTGTAGTTTTAAGAAATGCTTCAACTGTACAAAAAGAGAACAGGTGAAATATTATACAAACAGTCAGAGAAACAACAAAAAAAAAGACCTGTGTTTATGATTTTTCATGAAAACTCAACTGTTAACACAATATAATTTGTTGTGTGGGCCGCTGAAGAGGAGGTACTGCTGGCCCGCCACCACCAGAGGGCGCCCTGCCTGGAGTGCGGGCTCCAGGCACCAGAGGGCGCCGCCGCCTCACGGGAGCAGCCTCGGTGACAGCTGTCACCCATCACCTGAGACAGCTGATGGCAATCATCCGTGGGGTATATCAGCAGGACGGCATCTCCACCTCATTGCCGAGATATCGTTTCTACCAGAGAGGTAACATATCAAAGCCTACTGAGTACACAGTATTGACTGAGCTAGTTATTGGTTACTGTTCCAACGAGAGGTGGAGGTACCTTTCCTGCCGTTCGGAGTTCTGGGTGCAAACGCGCCCCCATCTAACTGTTCTTTTTCCCTCGCCAGCAGTACCAGGTCCGACACGCGGAGGCAGTGGCCACCTGGGAGTTCGGGACTTGGCGGCTCCAGTATACCCGGGGACCTGTGGCGGAGGAAGCCGTGTGGTTCCGGTCTTACCTTGGAGAGGCGTCTCCTATCTTCGAGCCTGCCCACACGACACCTTTGTGTATTGACTTCTGTCCAATTCTGTAATTGGTTGTATTCGTTGTGCACATTCACAACAGTAAAGCGTTGTTATTTTGACTTACTCCATTGTCCGTTCATTTGCGCCCCCTGTTGTGGGTCCGTGTTCCTACACTTTCCCAACAGGATATCTCGGCCAGCGTCATGGATCCCGAGGGGCGTCAACCGGCTGTTGAACGGCCAATGGAAGAACAAGGCGCACAGGCGTCCGCAGGAGGGGTAATCGGTGAGTTGCAGCGGATCCTCACCGCTTTCACGACTCGGTTGGATTTGATGACCGAGCAGAACGTCCTCCTGAACCGCAGGGTGGAGGCTCTCGCCGCGCAGGTGGAAGCGCGCCCTCCGGGCGCCGCTGCGGCTCTCCCTCCCGTAGACCCTGTGCGTGACAGCGACGTTCCACTGGTTGTCCAACGACCCCCCCCACCATCCCCTGAAGCATACATAAGCCCCCCGGAGCCGTACGGAGGCTGTGTGGAGACGTGCGCGGATTTCCTTATGCAGTGTTCGCTCGTCTTCGCACAGCGTCCCGTCATGTACGCGACCGACGCTAGCAAAGTAGCTTATGTGATAAATCTGCTTCGTGGTGAGGCACGCGCTTGGGCTACAGCGCTCTGGGAGCAAAGTTCACGGCTCCTTCTGACATATGATGGGTTTGTGAGGGAGCTCAGAACAGTGTTCGATCACCCTAATAGAGGAGAGACCGCTTCAGCCGTGCTGCTGTCAATGAGACAGGGGCGCCGGAGCGCAGCTGCCTATGCAGTCGACTTCCGCATCGCGGCTGCGAGGTCCGGCTGGAATAACACTGCCCTCCGCGCCGCCTTCGTAAACGGACTGTCATTGGTCCTCAAGGAGCACCTGGTGGCTAAGGACGAACCGCGGGATTTGGATGGGCTTATCGATCTTGTCATACGATTAGACAATCGGTTAAATGAGCGCCGTCGGGAACGAGACGAAGGGCGTGGCCAGGCACACGTCGTCCCTCTCCCTTCCGGTTCCAACCGCGTTCCGCCCTCCCCACGCTCCATGGCCCCTGCGCTCCGTGCGATCACAGCTCCCCCTGCTGACGAAGCTATGGACACGAGTAGGGCAACATTTAGGGCACCGGCCACACAGAGGAGGCTGGCCCGCGGAGCGTGTTTTGTTTGTGGCTCGATTGAGCATCAGGTACGAGACTGCCCCGAGCGGTTAAACACCAACGCCCGCCCCTAGACACTGGGCTAGGGGGGGGCCGAGACGTGCACGTGGGACACACCCACATCGCCACACGACTCCCAGTTACAATCCTTTATGAGGATTTAACCCTGAAGGCCCCAGCACTGGTGGACACGGGCTCAGAAGGGAATTTGCTTGATAGGAAATGGGCCAGGGAGATAGGGTTCCCTCTGGTGGCACTTACCTCGCCTGTGCAGGTACGGGCACTAGATGGCTCCCTACTCTCTCCAATCACTCACAAGACACCACCAGTAACTCTGGTGGTGTCGGGGAATCACCGGGAGGAGATCGAGTTTTTTGTAACTCCGGCCACCTCCCGTGTGATTTTAGGTTTTCCCTGGATGTTGAAACACAATCCCCGGATTGATTGGCCGTCCGGGGTAGTGGTCCAGTGGAGCGAGACCTGCCATCGGGTATGTTTAGGTTCCTCGGTTCCTCCCGGTTCCCAGGCCAGGGAGGAGGTCAGAGCCCCGCCCAATCTAGGGACGGTGCCGGTGCAGTACCATGACCTTGCGGAGGTGTTCAGCAAGGATCTGGCACTCACCCTTCCCCCGCACCGCCCGTATGATTGTGCCATTGATTTGGTTCCAGGCGTTGAGTTCCCGTCCAGCAGGCTGTACAACCTCTCACGACCTGAACGCGAATCAATGGAGACCTACATCCGGGACTCTTTGGCTGCCGGGTTGATCCGGAATTCCACCTCCCCGATGGGTGCGGGTTTCTTTTTTGTGGGGAAAAAGGATGGCGGATTACGTCCATGCATTGATTACAGGGGGCTGAACGAAATCACGGTTCGTAACCGATACCCCTTACCCTTGTTGGATTCGGTGTTCACGCCCCTGCATGGAGCCAAGATATTCACCAAGCTTGATCTTAGGAATGCGTATCACCTGGTTCGGATCCGGAAGGGAGACGAGTGGAAGACGGCATTTAACACCCCGTTGGGTCATTTTGAGTACCTGGTCATGCCGTTCGGTCTTACAAATGCTCCCGCGACGTTCCAAGCATTGGTTAATGATGTCTTGCGGGACTTCCTGCACCGATTCGTCTTCGTATATCTAGACGACATACTCATCTTTTCTCCGGATCCTGAGACTCATGTCCGACATGTACGTCAGGTCCTGCAGCGGTTATTGGAGAACCGGCTGTTTGTTAAGGGCGAGAAGTGTGAGTTTCACCGCACCTCTTTGTCCTTCCTGGGGTTCATCATCTCCCCCAACTCCGTCGCTCCTGATCCGGCCAAGGTTGCAGCGGTGAGAGACTGGCCCCAACCCACAAGCCGTAGGAAGCTGCAACAGTTCCTCGGCTTTGCAAATTTCTACAGAAGGTTCATTAAGGGCTACAGCCAGGTTGTTAGCCCCCTGACAGCCCTGACCTCACCAAAAGTCCCCTTCACCTGGTCGGATCATTGCGATGCCGCGTTCAAGGAGTTGAAACGGCGCTTCTCGTCTGCACCCGTTCTGGTGCAGCCCGATCCTAGTCGCCAGTTAGTGGTTGAAGTGGACGCCTCGGACTCAGGGATAGGAGCTGTGCTGTCCCAGAGTGGGAAGACCGATAAGGTCCTTCATCCGTGTGCCTATTTTTCCCGCAGGTTGACCCCGGCTGAACGGAACTATGACGTCGGCAACCGAGAACTCCTTGCGGTGAAAGAGGCTCTTGAAGAGTGGAGACACCTGTTGGAGGGAACGTCCATGCCATTCACGGTTTTCACTGACCACCGGAACCTGGAATATATCAGGACCGCCAAGCGGCTGAATCCCAGGCAAGCCCGCTGGTCACTGTTCTTCGGCCGTTTTGACTTCCGCATCACCTACCGGCCCGGGACCAAGAACCAGAAGTCGGATGCCTTGTCCCGGGTACACGAAGACGAGGTCAAGGCGGAGTTGTCGGATCCACCGGAACCCATCATCCCGGAGTCCACTATCGTGGCCACCCTCACCTGGGACGTGGAGAGAACCGTCCGGGAGGCCCTGGCACGAAGCCCGGACCCCGGGGCTGGACCAAAGAACAGACTTTACGTCCCACCAGAGGCAAGGGCTGCAGTCCTGGACTTCTGTCACGGCTCCAAGCTCTCCTGTCACCCAGGGGTGCGAAGAACCGTGGCAGTTGTCCGGCAGCGCTTCTGGTGGGCGTCCCTGGAGGCCGACGTCCGGGATTATATCCAGGCCTGCACCACCTGTGCCAGGGGCAAGGCCGACCATCGCAAGGCTCCGGGACTGCTACAGCCGCTGCCCGTGCCTCATCGCCCCTGGTCCCACATCGGCCTGGATTTTGTCACGGGCCTCCCGCCGTCCCAGGGAAACACCATGATCCTCACGATAGTGGACCGATTCTCCAAGGCGGCCCACTTCGTGGCCCTCCCGAAACTCCCAACGGCCCAGGAGACAGCGGACCTCCTGGTCCACCACGTCGTCCGCCTGCATGGGATACCATCAGACATCGTCTCCGATCGCGGTCCCCAGTTCTCCTCGCATGTCTGGAGGAGCTTTTGCCGGGAACTGGGGGCCACGGTCAGTCTCTCGTCCGGGTATCACCCCCAGACCAACGGGCAAGCAGAGCGGGCCAATCAAGAAATGGAGCAAACACTGCGTTGTGTGACAGCCGCGCACCCGGCGGCCTGGAGTACTCATCTGGCCTGGATCGAGTACGCCCACAACAGTCAAGTGTCATCAGCCACCGGCCTCTCCCCCTTTGAGGTGTGTTTGGGGTATCAGCCCCCGTTGTTCCCGGTGGTTGAGGGAGAGGTCGGTGTGCCCTCGGTCCAGGCCCACCTGCGGAAGTGCCGTCGGGTGTGGCGTGCCGCCCGTTCTGCTTTGCTGAAGGCCCGGATGAGGGCGAAGACCCATGCAGACCGGCGGCGGACCCCGGCCCCTACGTATCGCCCCGGGCAGGAAGTGTGGTTGTCCACCAAGGACATTCCACTGCAAGTGGCCTCCCCAAAACTCCAAGACAGGTACATAGGTCCGTTTAAAATTCTCAAGGTCATCAATCCCGCCGCAGTGAGGCTTCAGCTTCCAGCCTCACTGCGGATCCATCCAGTATTCCATGTGTCAAAAATCAAGCCCCATCACACCTCGCCCCTCTGTACACCCGGTCCGGCGCCACCTCCTGCCCGGATCATCGATGGCGAGCCGGCTTGGACAGTGCGCCGGTTGTTGGACGTCCGACGGATGGGCCGGGGCTTTCAATATCTGGTGGACTGGGAGGGGTACGGCCCTGAAGAACGCTCCTGGGTGAAGAGGAGCTTCATCCTGGACCCGGCCCTCCTGGCCGACTTCTACCGTCGCCACCCGGACAAGCCCGGTCGGGCGCCAGGAGGCGCCCGTTGAGGGGGGGGTCCTGTTGTGTGGGCCGCTGAAGAGGAGGTACTGCTGGCCCGCCACCACCAGAGGGCGCCCTGCCTGGAGTGCGGGCTCCAGGCACCAGAGGGCGCCGCCGCCTCACGGGAGCAGCCTCGGTGAAAGCTGTCACCCATCACCTGAGACAGCTGACGGCAATCATCCGTGGGGTATATCAGCAGGACGGCATCTCCACCTCATTGCCGAGATATCGTTTCTACCAGAGAGGTAACATATCAAAGCCTACTGAGTACACAGTATTGACTGAGCTAGTTATTGGTTACTGTTCCAACGAGAGGTGGAGGTACCTTTCCTGCCGTTCGGAGTTCTGGGTGCAAACGCGCCCCCATCTAACTGTTCTTTTTCCCTCGCCAGCAGTACCAGGTCCGACACGCGGAGGCAGTGGCCACCTGGGAGTTCGGGACTTGGCGGCTCCAGTATACCCGGGGACCTGTGGCGGAGGAAGCCGTGTGGTTCCGGTCTTACCTTGGAGAGGCGTCTCCTATCTTCGAGCCTGCCCACACGACACCTTTGTGTATTGACTTCTGTCCAATTCTGTAATTGGTTGTATTCGTTGTGCACATTCACAACAGTAAAGCGTTGTTATTTTGACTTACTCCATTGTCCGTTCATTTGCGCCCCCTGTTGTGGGTCCGTGTTCCTACACTTTCCCAACAATAATTATGTCGACACAAACTGTAAAACTTTGTAAATCTTGGAAACAGAACTGTTTTTTCATTTGCCGGCCACAACATTCCCCTAAATTCCTCTGTCAATAACCTTGGGGTACAGTTTGATCCCCACCTGTCATTTGACATCCACATCCAGCACCTCTGCAAAACTGCATTCTTTCATCTCCGGATCATTGCCAAGCTCCATCCCTCCCTTTCCCTACCTGATGCTGAGAAATTGCTCCATGCTTTTGTCTCCTCCAGGCTGGACTATTGCAACACACTCCTCATCGGGATACCTGGCAGGAGCCTGCAGAGACTGCAGTATATTCAGAACTGCACTGCTAGGATCCTGATGGGGGTGCGGAAGTCTACGCACATCACACCCATCCTCAAAAACCTCCACTGGCTCCCCGTTAGGTTCAGGATGGATATGAGATCTGTCTCCTGACCTATCAGTGTGTCTGTGGCAGCACACTGCTGTACCTTATAGATCTGATCTACAATCCATCACATCATCTTCGCTCTGCTGACAGTCACCAACTCCAGCTTCTCCTCCTCGGCTGCACGCTGAGCTGGCGTTTCATAGCGTTTGACAGCCTCGGGACAGTGAAGCGGCTAAGTTGTTAGCACATATTTAGTTACATTTTCAGAAAATCTGTGCTCGACGAACAGACAAGATGAACCCAAGAGCTGGGCAGAAATTTGCCGCTAACCACAGCTAGAACACTGTGGAAGAGAGCTCTCTCAAACAGCCCGGCACCAGAAAACCTTCCCTCCTCCCGCTCGGCAGAAAACAAGCAGAGAGCAAACAACAGCAGATCATTGGATTCACAGTGGTTCTTCTCCGGTATCAGAAAATGTTGCAGGTTGGATTGGTATTTTCGATACGTGAATTACGTCGGTATCGGAACCTGATACCAATCTGGGATTGGACCGCTCCCATACCTATTTGACCATACAAAATAAAATCACGCACACACAAATACACAGACGCCACTTCGAATTAATATAAAGATCATTTACCACCCCCCTGCTGGAATGGCGCAAGTCCAGAATGTAATTATCAACATCCATTGTTCAGTGTCGTTTGCTAATATCCGTAGTTTCTAAATTTATTTTAGTTCTATCAATATTCCACTTTTTGCGGCATTCATTCATGACCCAAAATACTAAGCATACCAGATGGCAAATGTTAGCTTTCCCTAATTTGTCTGTAATCGAAGTTATATACATACACGCATATATGTATACAGGTACTACTTCGCTTTTAATATATTGCTGTGAGCTGCATGGAAAAAGGAAAACTGAGCCAGAGTTTTTTATCTTTTCTGCATCCTGACCTAAGCTGGTGCTTTTATGTTGACACACCAAACAGAGTGGCAGAAGACATCAAAAGCACTACACTTCCCACTCATGGTAATGGCAACATGACATTCAACTAAACTGACTAAACCAACTCAGCTACAAAAACACAATAAATTAGTAACACTAACGACACTGTTAAACAAACATTTACCACAATGACATTTAAAACCCCAAACTCCCATGGTGCACTGCAGCACAGTGTCCATTGTTTACTGTTTAGTAATATCACTAATTTCTCCAAAAATAGCCCTATCAATTTACCATTTCCACAGCATTCATTCTTGTCCTAAAATACGTGAGCACACCAAATGGCAAATGTCAGCTCTCCCCAGGAAGTCCATGATGAAAGCCATACGCACGCATGCAGACACGCACACAGAGGCCACTTGGATATTATAATATAGATAAGCTGGTATAGAAAATGGATGGATAATTCACAACATTTATCGGCATTCCCATTCATTCACTGTGTGTGTGACCCGTGCACAAAAATGAGCAGGCATTATGTGAGTGTGTGTGTGTGTGTGTGTGTTTTGGGAGGAGGGGGAATACATGATAACCAACATGTATCCTGAATTGCATGAAGATTGGGTGACTTGGTTTGGAATGACCCACAGCTCAAAAAAGACCTGGAACTGACAGAAAACTTTAAGCAAGATGAAAATTACCGTGGAGCCAAATAATTTTTTTTCGCCAGAACTGAGAACAACAACAACAACAACAAAAAAAACTACAACCAAAGAGGTTATTATATAAGTACTAGAGTCTGATTTCCCAATGCTTCCTACTAAATGAGAACGTCCCTTCATGGACAGCGACATGACGCCTCCTCACCGGGCAAAATATTGACAAAGTTCCCAGATGTTAATGCATTTTCAATTGGGATTCACGACTGAACAAACTCAGAAAGACGTTCACAAAATACGTGTTAAAATGTCATTCTGACCTGGATATCGTGCCAGTAAAATGAATTAAAATTAAACCATGTCTGAAAGTATTAAACTTACTCTGACACCCACACATTCCCAAATATTAGTGTTCGGGAAAGTGACACGGATCTGTGCTGTTAAGCTGCTGAGCTGCTACGATCAGAGCAGCTCCTAAAACCAGTAAAATACACATAATATTTTTACACAATTATCCTTTATTGACCGAGTTTCATTCATAAAGTCAGTGGTGTGTGTGTGTGTGTGTGTGTGTGTGTGTGCGCGCACATCTCTGTGTGAAAATATCAACTAGACATAAGTGAAGATTTAATGTTCCATGTCCTCGGATGACACAGGAACGGGCATGAAACTTACACCTGTTTATCAACCAAATGTCACGGACAAAGTGACAACAACAACCAAAACCACTTATGGAAGGAAATGTCTCCCTTCTTCCTCAGTTTGTGGCTTTGCCAGCATGCACAACTTTCCGACATATTCCACCTGTTTCCTGACAAGACTAATTGAACTTCTGTGGGCGCTACCTCCTGACTTGCCCAGAATTCTCAGAATCCTCATTGTTTAACTACAACACTGAACAGACTTGGGGTACTTCCGGTGGCGCAATAAAGCATAAAGTTTCAGCTCCTGACTGATCTACCATTAACCCCCTTAAATCCAGGAGTTTTACAACCAAAGTGTCTTTTGGTCAATAATGTCAGGGGGAGAAGAAAGGGGTCTTGGAATGGTATTAAGAAGAAAAAAAAAGGAGGTCGACGGCGAAGATACAAGTGGCAGCGACGAGCAGTGATGCCGGTGTTACTCTAACTACTTTTTTTGTAACGAGTAATCTAACGAGTTAATCTTTCCAAATCAGTAATCAGATTAAAGTTACTTCTCCAAGTCACTGTGCGTTACTATTATTTTTGCACTGTGTGTTATGTGTCGACGCGGGTTGAGGAGCAGACCTGCGTCAGATGGAACCCAGCGCTAAAAATAACCAGAAAGCTGTTCCAATAACAAAAACGATTTATTTCACCCGCTGGTGCACAACAAAGTGTAAAAACCAAAATAGCATCCTTCTGGTGGAGTGAAGGCTGGCACGCTCTCCAGCGCCCAAAAGGATCGAAGCCTGGCGCTCCTGGACCCACTACCACCGCCAAACACCCCCCAGGTGGACACGACAAACCGACTCTCTGCGAAGCATAGAAGAGGTGAGGTAAGTCAGCAGTTACAACTAATATCCTTCAAAAGACACACACTATCAGCAACACATTCAGGTCTGTATTTTTAACTTTATGCAAATGAGCAGCTTCTCACAACAGGTGGAGGATCACTCGTCCGCACGCCACAGCAGTGAGAAGCGAGCTGCACAATCCTCATCACAAATTCAAGTATACTGCGTAACAAAATACCAAGTTACTATCAACAATTAGTCAAACACTTAATCACCTTTGATGTGTGCTGACAGCATGTGTCCCTCACCCTTCCTTGCTTCACGGGCTCGATGTGTCAAACCCAGGCGCGGTCCTCAGCGTCTCACAAACGAACATCACAAGGTCGAGTTCCCGGCAGTTCTGCTTGAATCACACATGACTTAAATGCAGAACGCCATCCAATTATCTGCTTCAGCTGAAAGTCTTTAAGGTTGCATGTGAGCACCCGTCACAGGTGCTGCACATGATGTTGATGAGGGTGAAGGATTCTTCAGCCAGCACCTTCTCCACAGACAAATCAGTTCTCATGCCACCTGGAGAGCAAAGAAAAGAAAAGAACACCAAAATATCCAGCCACACCCCCCAACACACAACATTGTGGGTCGACAGCAGCATTAAACTTGGTCCGTGGGCAGGAGGTCGGGGTTCGACTGAACTGCCCACTTTAAGCAAGCTGTGAGCTTTTCATCCGTGGTTTTCTGCAACAGCTACGACTCGTCCTCACCTCTTAAAGCGCGGTGACAACAGCACACCTGCACTGAGCTTTACAAAGTCATTTTATGCTTTATTTCTCTCCTTTATTTAGAATTCTGAGCTGAGCCGCTCCATATCTGCTCGCTAAAAACAGCTGATCCTCCGCAACGCGTCAACAACTAACACTATTTTCCACTCAAATGCACCTAAACTCTCTTTCTGAGGACCACATGATGTGAAAACGCAATAAAACTTTCTTACCTATAAATCTGGTCATGTTTTCTGCATAAATAAATGTTATCCATTCTTTGTGCTCAAACGCCAAAGCAGGGGCGAATCCAGATGGAATGGGGGTGTGGGGCAGGGATGTGCCCCCCACAACACCCCTAGATTAAAGGTCCAGTTTTGAAGCCTTTTTTTACTACAACTACTAATACTACTTAAAATAATAATAATTTCAACAAGTAAAATGTTTATAGAGAATTTAAATGTTACATTTATAAACAATGTAGGTTAGAAATTGCGAGTTTTACTGTTGCAGTGCTGTCAACAGTTAAATATGAGGTCAAGAAAGAGGTCTTTATTTTACTTTTTATAAAAAAAAGTATTTATTTTCATTGAAGTCAAGAAAGGGTGACTATAAAGTGAGTTTTGGCAAAACAAGTATCATTGTCATGTTGAGGTGGCAGAGGGTTGTTGTCGGCAGCTGGGGAAAGTAACTAAAAAAGTAACTAGTAATCTAACTTAGTTACTTTTCCAATTGAGTAAACAGTAAAGTAACTAAGTTACTTTTTCAAGGAGTAATCAGTAATTGGATTTCTTTAATAAAGTAACTGTGGCAACACTGGCGACGAGGCTATGCTAGCAGAAACAGTAATGTTAGCCTCCATCCGCGACACCATTAACGAAACCATGGTTAAAGCCATGTCTGGACTACAAAACAATATTTCCAAACAGTTAACGGATATTAATCAGAAGCTGGGGGAAACTGCGGGGAAAATAGAGACCACTTTAAAAAGGCTAGGTGAAGCTGAGCAGCGCATCGGAGAAGTGGAAACTTTTGGAGTGGAGGTGCAGGAGGTTTTAACCCAGATGCAGAAAATCCAGCTGGAGCTGAAAGCAAAGATTACGGAGCTTGAGGGACACTCACGCCACAACAATATTCGTATTTACGGCATCAAGGAGGGAGCTGAGGGGACCTGAATGCTCCGCTTTGTGGAGAACTTTATAAAAACTGAACTGGGTGAGAGAACCTCGGCATCGAACGCGCACACAGAGCAGCCGGACCTAAACCCGCTGACACTGCCCCCCCAAGATCGACGGTCGTCAGGTTTCTGAAATACACCACTAAGGAGAAGATCATCAGCGCAGTGTGGGGGAAAAAATAATCCTGGATGGGAAAAGGGTGTATTTCGACCATGACAACGCAACAGGTGTGATGGAAAAAAGGAAGGAATACACACCGATCAAGAAAGTTGTGAAAGAAGAGGGAATCTGATTCCACACACCGATGACTAAAATGCGAGTCTTCCTGGAATCGGGGGCAAATGACAGTGCGAACCAAGCCGCCCGGGATCTATGAGCAAGGGGCCTCCCGTTACCACCAAGACCTGAGGGCGGACAGTGAGAAGCACCACGACCGGGTCCCCGCTGGAAGAAGGTGAAGAGCGGCCGGCGCGGAACCGGAGGTGAATACCAGCAAAGGGTCTGAGACAACCTCCGCGGATTTAACCGACAGATCGGCGCAGACAGCGAGGTGTTAAGTTATTCTTTTTTCCTATTTGGTAACCTGAAACAGGACAGTGAGCAGATTTTTTTTCCTTTTTTTTTCCCCTCTCCCATTTTTAAACTGTTTACATTGATCACGATTAACATACAGAGGAGATTAATTGATTTAATCCTGACTATTCTTATTTAAGAACGAGGTAGTCAGTCTACAGAGTCTGAATGACAGCCACCCACATAAATGACTTGAGGGGGCCCTGCCACCTAGTGGTCAAAACATCCCCCTACACAAGAGGTCTACGGACAGCCTCTTTGATGGAAGCCCAGTTTTTATTATTCACTGTATTTCTTCATTGTTGCAGCCGTTCTGTGCTCATTGTTCATAGAAACTGTTCATTGTTTGGGTTTGTGAGCATACGTTTGAGAGAATGGGGTGGGGAGAATCGGGTGGTTGGCTCTCACTGCGGTATTGTATCACTTCCTGTTCCGGAGCACAGCGGTGTTTTGCTGTATCTGTTAGCTGTTTAATCTGCGCAGTTAGATTGATCTAGTTAACTAGATAACGATTTGTTTCACAGTGTAATCTTCACGTGCCTTAACTAAAGCACTCCCTCTACTGAATCACCTCTAAATTTTCTGCTCTGGGTGTGAAATGTTTAGTTATTCCTCGGCCTCCTTTAGCAGTAATGGTACTTGTAATAAGTGTAGCTTATTCGTAGCTTTGGAGGCC
This sequence comes from Thalassophryne amazonica, assembly GCF_902500255.1. Lineage (NCBI taxonomy): Eukaryota > Metazoa > Chordata > Actinopteri > Batrachoidiformes > Batrachoididae > Thalassophryne > Thalassophryne amazonica. The sequence goes on along the minus strand of NC_047120.1, from coordinate 415,936 downwards.
AGGCCTGGCGAATTGGAGACTCGGCTCCGCACCTTGGAAAATCCTACAGCTAGCCAGGCCCCTGTAGTCGGTGCGGACCAAGGTAGCCGCCGTTAGTTCCCCTCCAGCAGATCCCGAGCAGCCGGGAAAGCAGGCCGACTGGGTGACTGTGAGGAGGAAGCGTAGTCCTAAACAGAAGCCCCGTGTACACCGCCAACCCGTTCACATCTCTAACCGTTTTTCCCCACTCAGCGACACACCCGCCGAGGAACAAACTCTGGTTATTGACGACTCTGTTTTGAGAAATGTGAAGTTAGCGACACCAGCAACCATAGTCAATTGTCTTCCGGGGGCCACAGCAGGCGACATTGAAGGAAATTTGAAACTGCTGGCTAAGGCTAAGCGTAAATTTGGTAAGATTGTAATTCACGTCGGCAGTAATGACACCCGGTTACGCCAATCGGAGGTCACTAAAATTAACATTGAATCGGTGTGTAACTTTGCAAAAACAATGTCGGACTCTGTAGTTTTCTCTGGGCCCCTCCCCAATTGGACCGGGAGTGACATGTTTAGCCGCAAGTTCTCCTTGCTGGCTGTCTGAGTGGTGTCCAAAAAATGAGGTGGGCTTCATAGATAACTGGCAAAGCTTCTGGTGAAAACCTGGTCTTGTTAGGAGAGACGGCATCCATCCCACTTTAGATGGAGCAGCTCTCATTTCTAGAAATCTGGCCAATTTTATTAAATCCTCCAAACCGTGACTATCCAGGGTTGGGACCAGGAAGCAGAGTTGTAGTCTTACACACCTCTCTGCAGCTTCTCTCCCCCTGCCATCCCCTCATTACCCCATCCCCGTAAAGACAGTGCCTGCTCCCAGACCACCAATAACCAGCAAAAATATATTTAAGCATAAAAATTCAAAAAGAAAAAATAATATAGCACCTTCAACTGCACCACAGACTAAAACAGTTAAATGTGGTCTATTAAACATTAGATCTCTCTCTTCTAAGTCCCTGTTAGTAAATGATATAATAATTGATCAACATATTGATTTATTCTGCCTTACAGAAACCTGGTTACAGCAGGATGAATATGTTAGTTTAAATGAGTCAACACCCCCGAGTCACACTAACTGCCAGAACACTCGTAGCATGGGCCGAGGCGGAGGATTAGCAGCAATCTTCCACTCCAGCTTATTAATTAATCAAAAACCCAGACAGAGCTTTAATTCATTTGAAAGCTTGACTCTGTGTCTTGTCCATCCAAATTGGAAGTCCCAAAAACCAGTTTTATTTGTTGTTATCTATCGTCCACCTGGTTGTTACTGTGAGTTTCTCTGTGAATTTTCAGACCTTTTGTCTGACTTATTTCTTAATAACATTTACATTTACTCTGATGGACTACCCAGCAGTGGGGAATAAGTTTCATTACACTAGAAAGCGCTGTAACTAGGTTTAAGGATATGATTCCTTCTTTATGTTCTCTAATGCCATATACCAACACAGTGCAGAGTAGCTACCTAACCTCTGTGAGTGAGGTAGAGTATCTTGTCAATAGTTTTGCATCCTCATTGAAGACAACTTTGGATGCTGTAGCTCCTCTGAAAAAGAGAGCTTTAAATCAGAAGTGCCTGACTCCGTGGTATAACTCACAAACTCGCAGCTTAAAGCAGATAACCCGTAGGTTGGAGAGGAAATGGCATCTCACTAATTTAGAAGATCTTCACTTTGCCTGGAAAAATAGTCTGTTGCTCTATAAAAAAAGCCCTCCGTAAAGCTAGGACATCTTACTACTCATCACTAATTGAAGAAAATAGGAACAACCCCAGGTTTCTTTTCAGCACTGTAGCCAGGCTGACAAAGAGTCAGAGCTCTATTGAGCCATTACTTAAAAAGCCATCACTTGACCCAGCTATCTTAGCTAATTATAGGCCAATCTCCAACCTTCCTTTTCTCTCAAAAATTCTTGAAAGGGTAGTTGTAAAACAGCTAACTGATCATCTGCAGAGGAATGGTCTATTTGAAGAGTTTCAGTCAGGGTTTAGAATTCATCATAGTACAGAAGCAGCATTAGTGAAGGTTACAAATGATCTTCTTATGGCCTCAGACAGTGGACTCATCTCTGTGCTTGTTCTGTTAGACCTCAGTGCTGCTTTTGATACTGTTGACCATAAAATTTTATTACAGAGATTAGAGCATGCCATAGGTATTAAAGGCACTGCGCTGCGGTGGTTTGAATCATATTTATCTAATTGATTACAATTTGTTCATGTAAATAGGGAATCTTCTTCACAGACTAAGGTTAATTATGGAGTTCCACAAGGTTCTGTGCTAGGACCAATTTTATTCACTTTATACATGCTTCCCTTAGGCAGTATTATTAGACAGCATTGCTTAAATTTTCATTGTTACGCAGATGATACCCAGCTTTATCTATCCATGAAGCCAGAGGACACACACCAATTAGCTAAACTGCAGGATTGTCTTACAGACATAAAGACATGGATGACCTCTAATTTCCTGCTTTTAAACTCAGATAAAACTGAAGTTATTGTACTTGGCCCCACAAATCTTAGAAAGATGGTGTCTAACCAGATCCTTACTCTGGATGGCATTACCCTGACCTCTAGTAATACTCTGAGAAATCTTGGAGTCATTTTTGATCAGGATATGTCATTCAATGCGCATATTAAACAATATGTAGGACTGCTTTTTGCATTTGCGCAATATCTCTAAAATTAGAAAGGTCTTGTCTCAGAGTGATGCTGAAAAACTAATTCATGCATTTATTTCCTCTAGGCTGGACTATTGTAATTCATTATTATCAGGTTGTCCTAAAAGTTCCCTGAAAAGCCTTCAGTTAATTCAAAATGCTGCAGCTAGAGTACGACGGGGACTAGAAGGAGAGAGCATATTTCACCCATATTGGCCTCTCTTCATTGGCTTCCTGTTAATTCTAGAATAGAATTTAAAATTCTTCTTCTTACTTATAAAGTTTTGAATAATCAGGTCCCATCTTATCTTAGGGACCTCATAGTACCATATCACCCCAATAGAGTGCTTCGCTCTCAGACTGCAGGCTTACTTGTAGTTCCTAGGGTTTGTAAGAGTAGAATGGGAGGCAGAGCCTTCAGCTTTCAGGCTCCTCTCCTGTGGAACCAGCTCCCAATTCAGATCAGGGAGACAGACACCCTCTCTACTTTTAAGATTAGGCTTAAAACTTTCCTTTTTGCTAAGCTTATAGTTAGGGCTGGATCAGGTGACCCTGAACCATCCCTTAGTTATGCTGCTATAGACTTAGACTGCTGGGGGGTTCCCATGATGACTGACTGAGTGTTTCTTTCTCTTTTTGCTCTGTATGCACCACTCTGCATTTAATCATTAGTGACTGATCTCTGCTCTCTTCCACAGCATGTCTTTTTCCTGGTTCTCTCCCTCAGCCCCAACCAGTCCCAGCAGAAGACTTCCCCTCCCTGAGCCTGGTTCTGCTGGAGGTTTCTTCCTGTTAAAAGGGAGTTTTTCCTTCCCACTGTCGCCAAGTGCTTGCTCACAGGGGGTCGTTTTGACCGTTGGGGTTTTTCCATAATTATTGTATGGCTTTGCCTTACAATATAAAGCGCCTTGGGGCAACTGTTTGTTGTGATTTGGTGCTATATAAATAAAACTGATTTGATTTGATTTTGAATTCTGGTACACACATGCATAACAAGGAAATTAAGGTTGTCACTCTTAATGTAAATGGTCTGACTAGTTCTATAAAAATGAGTAAAATAATATCTATGGTAAAGAGAGAGAAGGCACAAATTATATTTTGGCAAGAGACCCACCTAACAAGCCAAGAGCATGAGAAAATAAGGAAAATGGGTTTTAGACACACCTATTACTCATCGTTTAAAACAGGACGCAAAAGGGGTGTAGCTATCCTGATTCCAAATTCTATTCATTTTGAGCCTCTGTCAGAAACCAAAGACAAAGAGGGCAGGTTCATAATGGTGAAGGGTAAGTTAAATGATAAAGAGGTGACTTTGCTGAATGTTTATGCACCTCCAGCTAGTAATAAGGTGTTCTTTAAAAAAAAATATTTGAACTAATTGCACTCCAGACAGGAGTTCTTATTTGTGCAGGTGACTTCAACATGATTTTAAATCCAAAGATGGACACAACTAACAAAAAAAGGAAAACCACTAATATTGAAAAATGGTTTAAAAGAAGAGTTCAGGACCTTGGTTTGATAGATGTCTGGAGAGATTTTCACAACCAGGTTCGACAGTATACATTTTACTCAAATCGACATAATGCTTATTCAAGGACTGATTATTTATTTATGCATAACTCTGAAAGACACAGGTTAAAAGATTGTGAAATAAGTCAGAGGGACACATCAGATAACTCTGCTATCCACTTAAAATTGCACTTGGTGGAATGAAGAGGTCCAGGAAAGCATAAGGAGAAAGAGGTTGATGAAAAAGTTTTGGCATAGTCGGGGGGAGATGAAGAAAGTAGACGGAGAGATGAAGAAAGTAGAAAGGAGTACAAGGAGATGCGGTGTAAGGCGAAAAGAGAAGTGGCAGAAGCAAAGGAAAAGACATATTGCAAGCTGTACAAGAAGTTGAATAGTAAGGAAGGAGAAAAGGACTTGTACCAATTGGCCAGAGAAAGGGACAGAGCTGGAAAGGATGTGCAGCAGGTTAGGGTGGTAAAAGATGCACATGGTAATGTGCTGACATGTGAGGAGTGTGTGCTGAGAAGGTGGTGGGAATATTTTGAAGAGCTGATGAATAAAGAAAATGAGCGAGAGAAAAGGCTGGATGATGTGGCGAGAGTAAATCAGGAAGTACAAGAGATTAGCAAGGAAGAAGTGAGGGCTGCTATGAAGAGGATGAAGAGTGGAAAAGCAGTTGGTCCAGATGACATTCCAGTGGAGGCATGGAAATGTCTAGGAGAGATGGCAGTAGAGTTTCTAACCAGATTGTTTAATAAAATCTTGGAAAGTGAGAGAATGCCTGAGGAGTGGAGACGAAGTGTGCTGGTCCCTATTTTCAAGAACAAGGGTGATGTGCAGAGCTGCAGTAATTACAGAGACATAAAGCTGATCAGCCACAGCATGAAGTTATGGGAAAGAGTCGTAGAAGCTAGGCTTAGACAACAGGTGAAGATCTTCTTCTTCTCGTGTGTGCCTTCCCAGGTCTGCTGGGGGCTCCCCTATCGTTCCGAGGGGGGAGCAGCACATTAGTGTTTTAGCTTTTCCTCGATCCGTGTAAGAGCTTTTGCAGTTTCTCTTAATTTGGTTGTAGCTTCTTCAAAGATATCCTCCGTTGTTACTTTCGGGCATTCTTGCCTATTGACTTGCTGGCATTCCTCTAGTATATGTTTTTGGGTTTCCTCCTCAGCATTGCAGAACCTACAGGATACATTGGCATATTTATTCCTATAGTTGCATTTTACTGCCAGCATTCTTGTTCTTGCCATCATGATGCTATGTGCTTCCATCCTGTTTAGTTTGTCCAGGTAGGGTTTCCTTTTTCCTACTTCCAACGTTTTTACGTTTTCAATGTAATGTTTTACCATTGATTTGATCTCTCCTTGTTCTTTGATATTCTTCTTTAGCTGTTAGCCTATTTTCCTTTTTATATCTCCTTTGCTTGTTTGATCTGTTATCTGCAGTTTTTCCTTAATCCTGTTGACTTCCCTTTTCCATGGTTTACTATTGTTGTTGATTATTCTTTTCATTAGGTCTGATCCTACTGTATTTATCCTTTTTTGGAAGTTGACCTTGTTTTTTTGTATTATATGGTCTATATCCCAGAGCCCTGTTTCCGCATACATGATTTCTCTCGGTGTTGTTGTTGGTAGCATTAGGAGCCGATTTGGTTCCTCATTTTCCCCTCCTTTTTTGTTGTTACCACTGACTCTCCTGCATACACAATTATTGGCATTATGCATGATTCCACTAGTTGCCAGATAACTCTCATCTCTATTCCTCTTAGGTCCGGGCTTCCTGCTATTTGTAGGATGGTTTGTAAGGCTCCTTCTGCTTTCTTTTTTGCTTCTTCTATTTGGTCGGCTTGGTTGTTTTTATTGTTGATTATTTTCCCTAGGTATTTGTAATTTACACATTTTTCCAGTTTTTTGGGTCCTACGTAGAAATTTGTATCATCTTTTGGTTTCCCTATCATCATAACTCTACTTTTTTCTTCCCCAAATTCTATGTGGTACCTATTTGCCAGATCATTTGTTATATTTAGCATTATTTGCATTTCCTTGGCCGTCTCTGCTATGAGGGCTATGTCATCCATCCATAGTAGGCATCCTATTTTTTTTCCCTGTACCTGTCTCTATTCCAAGGTTGCTATTCAGGATCTCTTTGCCTATTTCGTCTATTAGTAGTGCGTACATTATGACTGACATGACTCCTCCTTGTCTAATGCTGTCTTTGATCTGTATTTGTCTTGTAAGTCCATATCTGGTCATTATTGAGGCTTTCATATTTTCATTGAGCACCTTTATTTTTAGCGATATTTTATCTCTTAGTCCACTTTTGTAGAGCGTGTACATCAGAGCATCTACCCAGGCTTTATCATATGCTTTGGTCACATCCAGGAACATTATGTATCTTGGTTTTTTGTTGTCAATCAGGTGGTTTAATAGTAAAATATGGTCTGCAGTTCCTATGTTTTCCTTACCACTTCCCTGTAGTTCACTAATTTGTATCAGGGGTTTTATTCTATGATGTAGGATTCTTTCATAAAATTTCCCTATGTTGCTGCTGAGGGTAATTCCCCTTTCATTGGCACATTTGCCTTTTTTTTCCTTTACCTTTGTATATACTTACAATGTGGCCGTTCCTCCATTCATCAGGGATTTTGTTTGTATGTGCCATTTGATTAAACATTGTACAATATATTTTTATAGTGCCATTTGTTGCATTTATGAATATTTCATTTGGTATGTTGTCTGGTCCCGTTGCCTTTTTCCGTTTTAGTTTCCTCTTTACCCGCAGCATCTCTTCGAGGTCTATTTTTGGTATGTTTTGTGGTCTTAGTTGGTTTGTAACTCTCTCAACCTCTGCCGATATTCTATTGGTCCATGCCTCATACTCCGGTTTCCCTTCTCTTGCTCGGTATAGGTCCTCGTAGTAGTTTGCTATGTGGGATTTGATTTCTTCCTCATCAGTGATTTCTCTATTGTCCTCTGTGATGTAGTTGTATTCTGCCTGTCCCTTCTTGGCTAACTTTTTCCTCATTTTCCATATCTCATTTCTTGGGTCTCTGCTGGTAATAATTTTGTTCAGGTTCTCTTGAACTTTTTTATATTTTTCATCCATTGCCTTTCTTAGTTTCCTTTGTGCCTCGTAGTAGCTCTCTAGAGCTTCCTTTTTTTCCTCTTTGCCGGCCACAGGCCTTTTGTTTCTGGGTCTTTTCTTCTTTTCTGTTGGTTTATGCTTATTGTTCTCTGTCCTATTGTCTCTTTTAGGGCTTCCTTTATTACTGTTTCATATTTGTATTCACTAGGTTTTTTATTTGTGAGCAGCAATATGGTTTCATGCCGAGAAAGAGCACTACAGATGCAATGTTTGCTCTGAGAATACTGTTGGAGAAGTACAGAAAGAGTTACACTGTGTGTTTGTGGACTTAGAAAAAGCTTATGACAGGGTGCCAAGAGAAGAGTTGTGGTATTGTATGAGGAAGTCTGGAATGGCAGAGAAGTATGTTAGGGTAGTGCAGAGCATGTATAAGAATAGTGTGACAGCAGTGAGATGCGAAGTCGGAATGACAGACTCATTCAAGGTGGAGGTGGGATTACACCAAGGATCAGCTCTGAGTCCTTTCTTGTTTGCAGTGGTGATGGACAGGTTGAGGGATGAGATCAGACAGGAGTCCCCATGGACTATGATGTTTGCAGATGACATTGTGATCTGTAGTGAGAGTAGAGAGCAAGTTGAGTCTAGTCTGGAGAGGTGGAGATATGCTTTGGAGAGAAGGGGAATGAAAGTCAGTAGAAGCAAGACTGAGTACATGTGTGTGAACGAGAGGGAGCCCAGTGGAATAGTGCAGTTACAAGGAGTAGAAGTGGTGAAAGTAGATGAGTTTAAATATTTGGGGTCAACTGTTCAAAGTAATGGAGAGTGTGGTAGAGAGGTGAAGAAGAGAGTGCAGGCAGGGTGGAGTGGATGGAGAAAGGTGGCAGGAGTGATTTGTGACCGAAGAATATCAGCAAGAGTGAAGGGGAAAGTTTACAAAACAGTAGTGAGACCAGCTATGTTGTACGGTTTAGAGACGGTGGCACTAACAAAAAGACAGGAGGCGGAGCTGGAGGTGGCAGAGCTGAAGATGTTGAGATTCTCTTTGGGAGTGACACGAATGGACAAGATTAGGAATGAACATATCAGAGGGACAGCTCAGGTGGGACGGTTTGGAGACAAAGTCAGAGAGGCGAGATTGAGATGGTTTGGACATGTGCAGAGGAGGGACCCAGGGTATATAGGGAGAAGGATGCTGAGGATGGAGCCACCAGGCAGGAGGAGAAGAGGGAGACCAAAGAGGAGGTTCATGGATGTGCTGAGAGAGGACATGCAGGTGGTTGGTGTGACAGAGGAAGATACAGAGGACAGGGTGAGATGGAAACGATTGATCTGCTGTGGCGACCCCTAACGGGAACAGCCGAAAGACAAAGAAGAAGATCTGGGGTGCCCAAATAGGATGTATTATAATAAATTATGAGAATGCATGAAATTCAAGGAAAGACTGGTAAGAAAGTGTAATAAAAACATGCTGACATTTGTTTGCTATAATTAAGAATGCTTTCACAAAACTATAATTTTTTTTATGCTTTTTTTTGGGAGGTCCCACCCAAGCACCATTTTCCCACATCAAAATGGGGCCTATAGCACCTGAAGCATAATAGCTGGTGCAAATGTGATGGCAGATCTGGAATCTGTGGATGTTTTTGCCCTAGAAAACGTCTTCAGATAATTTTCAATGACCTACCTTGATGAAATACGGACGAAAAAAAAAGCAGCGTTCAGTGACACTGAATGTCATACATGGAAGTATGGATGCAACAATCCAAAATTTTTCACTTCTGATCCCAATACCTGAATTTAGATATCAACCAATCAACCAACCATTTTATTTCAACCAATAATTTGCATCATTTTTTACTGAAATTGGAGCAACTTTAATTCACAAACTTTAAACATGACACACATACGTGAAATACATTACAGAACACTGTGTAGTTAAGACATATAAAAGTGTCTTCAAACATGATATTGGAAACATACAGAGAAATGGCAACAAGCACACTATGCATGGCTGAAAAAAATTACGAATTTCAAACAATTTAAGCAAAATTATCTGAGAAAACAGAGTGAACACCCTAAACTGGCGCTGAGAAAGTAACAACCTGGTGCAGCGCCACGTTTCCATTATTTAGACGGAGACCTGAATACAGAACATAAAGTTTAGTGGACAAACCTGCTGTGGATCAGCGAACTTCAGGCTTGAAAACAGCATCCAGCACGTTGACTAGTTTCTTCTCTTCTTTAAATCCACTCGTTTCTTCTTGCTGCTCTGCGATCTGTTCGTTTCTACCAACTCAAATATCTTCAGCAAGGGCAGGTGCATTTTGCGGCAGCGGCATCTTGTCTCAGCACTTCTTGTGGCATGTAAACACCATTTTCTTTTTTTTTCTTTTTTTTGCTGTGTGACACACTGTTGGGATCCAATTCTGCTGTTTTTGTCTGGAGTGTGAACATGTTAATTCTGGGTTTGGGGTCACATGCAAACAGAAAATATTCAGATTTTAATCTGCTGTCTGGGATGTTCCATGATGGACAGACTGATGAATTCTGTCAGGTCTGCAGCAACCTCACATACTTTTATTTTGAAATACAGACTCTTACTGTGGAAGTGCAACATAAACAGGCATGTATTCAAAACAAAAATAACCTATTTCTCAAAAAATATCGGTCCGATCACCTTGCTGTTTTCACTACTTGAATCCTCATGAAAAAAACAAACAAACAAACAAACAAAACATAAGCATGCCAAAGTATGAAAGTGTTGAGGCCGAAGGATTTTCAGGCTTGTCTGTGAAAGAAAAGAGTCAAGACATTGAGCGTTTGTCAAATAACTGTTGGGAAAGTGTAAGTACACGGACCCACAACAGGGGGCGCAAATGAACGGACAATGGAGTAGGTCAAATAACAACACTTTACTGTTGCGAACGTGCACAACAAACACAACAGATTCCACAATTGACCAAAGGTCAAATTACAAGGTGTCGTGTGGGCAGGCTCGAAGATAGGAGACGCCTGTCCAAAGCAGAACCGGAACCACACGATTTCCTCCGCCACCAGACCCCGGGAATACTGGAGCCGCCAAGTCCCGAACTCCCAGGTGGCCACTGCCTCCGCGTGTCGGACCTGGTACTGCTGGTGAGGAACAAAAACACAATTAAAGGTGGGCGCGTTTGCACCCAGTAATCCACACGGCAGGAAAGCTACCTCCACCTCTCGTTGGAAAAAGGTCTGTTATCACTCACAAAATCACAAAAGGTTACTGTCAAGCAGTCAGCTGAGAATATTACCTTCCAGGTAGAACGATATCTCGGCAAAGAGGTGGAGATGACGTCTTGCTGATATACCGATGCAGATCAGATGAGTGGTGACAGCTGTCACAGGTGATGAGTGTCAGCTGTCACCCCGGCTGCTCCTGAGCGGCGGCAGCGCCCTCTGGTGCCTGGAGCCCGCACTCCAGGCAGGGTGCCCTCTGGTGGTGGTGGGCCAGCAGTACCTCCTCTTCAGCAGCCCACACAACAACAACAGGCTTTTTAATACGAAGTACTTCGGTCCTTTTCATTTGCAAGTCCTTGAGGGTCTCGGAGCCACATCCCACTGTGAGACTGTCTACGTGGATCAGGAGTTCTTGGGGGTGCCAAAGCCATGTCCCACTGTGAGACTGTCTACAGTGCTTCTTCTCGCATTGTGACTGATCAGGGTTTTAGCAGGGTGACACAGAGCCATTTGTGTGACGAGGCAGCCTAATGGTTTCATCAGATGTGTCACAAAAGGCTGTTTGATCAGTATCTTTCACACCAAGCAAGTTAGCATTTAAGTAACAGAAGGGTTACAGTCGGTCAAACAAACAGAACTTTAAACATTTGGTCAAACATTTAATAAAAAAGGAACATTTACTTTAATAGAAAAGCAATATTTATCTTTTTAGTTTCCACAAAAGTCAACTCCTTGTGGATTAAATTGATGCTCCAGATACACAAACACACAGAGGCCTTTTATTATATGGATAAATGCTGACAAAAGGCATCTGTCAACAAGCTGCTGTAAATAAATAAATTAACTGAAAATACTGGCATCTGCGGTGACACATAAAGATGCTGCGAGAAATACTGAAAACACCAGCATCTGCCTGCTACTAAAAAACACAGTATTTAGCTATCTGTTATTAATTAATAATTGTTATAATGCAAAATAAAACCGTTTATTTTTGCATGTTAACAATTAAAATGTAAATATATTTCTACTGTTAAATTCACAGTTCACTTTCATTACGCATTTTACACATTTTTGCTGTCATTTAAATATGACTCCATTGTTTTCTTTTTACAGGTTTTATGTTGGCATTTCATAGGATTTCCCTGTTAATTTCAGACTTTTTTTACAGTGTGTTTCACTGGTTGGATCTGAATTTTACTTATTCTTGTCAATGCTCGCACCCTGGAGTCCCGTATTCACTTGTTATGAACGAACAATTTTGAAAGCATTTTTTAATACTTGTATTTTTATTTTTATCTCTGGTCTGCTTATGCTTTTAAATGTACACATCTGAAATAAATAAATGAACTGAAAACACAGACATGCCTCGGCAGCTAAACACAACACCAGCATGTGCCCTGGCACGTAAAGATGCCACCGCAGGTAAATAACACACCAGCATGTGCCCTGGCACGTAAAGATGCCACCGCAGGTAAATAACACACCAGCATGTGCCCTGGCACGTAAAGATGCCACCGCAGGTAAATAACACACCAGCATGTGCCCTGGCACGTAAAGATGCCACCGCAGGTAAATAACACACCAGCATGTGCCCTGGCACGTAAAGATGCCACCGCAGGTAAATAACACACCAGCATGTGCCCTGGCACGTAAAGATGCCACCGCAGGTAAATAACACACCAGCATGTGCCCTGGCACGTAAAGATGCCACCGCAGGTAAATAACACACCAGCATGTGCCCTGGCACGTAAAGATGCCACCGCAGGTAAATAACACACCAGCATGTGCCCAGGCACGTAAAGATGCCACCGCAGGTAAATAACACACCAGCATGTGCCCTGGCACGTAAAGATGCCACCGCAGGTAAATAACACACCAGCATGTGCCCTGGCACGTAAAGATGCCACCGCAGGTAAATAACACACCAGCATGTGCCCTGGCACGTAAAGATGCCACCGCAGGTAAATAACACACCAGCATGTGCCCTGGCACGTAAAGATGCCACCGCAGGTAAATAACACACCAGCATGTGCCCTGGCACGTAAAGATGCCACCGCAGGTAAATAACACACCAGCATGTGCCCTGGCACGTAAAGATGCCACCGCAGGTAAATAACACACCAGCATGTGCCCTGGCACGTAAAGATGCCACCGCAGGTAAATAACACACCAGCATGTGCCCTGGCACGTAAAGATGCCACCGCAGGTAAATAACACACCAGCATGTGCCCAGGCACGTAAAGATGCCACCGCAGGTAAATAACACACCAGCATGTGCCCTGGCACGTAAAGATGCCACCAGAACTGCTGCGAGAAATACAAAAACAGCAGCAGCTGCTGCAACAGATGGCAGCATTTTTAAATACTTGAATTTTTATTTTTCATCTTTGGTCTGCTTATGCTTTTACATGTACACATCTGAAATAAATCAATCAACTGAAAACACAGACATCAGGGACCACTGTACTATGAAGCGGGGTTACTGCCTTATCAGGGTAACTTCGGGAGTAAGTTGATGACGTGTGGAGTAATTTCCCGGTTAATCCGTACTACGAAAGGTGGATAGGTTTCGATTGAGGTATGCTGCCATGGCAACTTACGCTGTGCGCCAAACCTGCTCCGAGCAGGTTATGTTCTAGGTTAGCTTGAGGCTTTCGCTTAACCACACCCCTTATAAGTACCGTCCATCCACCTTCAATCACTCCGAAGACAATGCCGGCCTACATGGATGATCCGTTTGATATTGGGGCACAAATTGTGAGGGGCTCTCCTCGCAGGGCAGAGGGCTTTTAAAGACCGCCGTTTTTACAGGTCACCAGGGAATTCCTGTAAAAAATACAGAAGTTAAATGTACAAAAAAAGAGCTCTTGTTTGTAGATTTAACAGTTTAATGTGAGTCAGCTGTGGTTCATTCACTGTAAATCCATATACATATTATCTCTGTAATGTTATCTACTGTGCTGCTGTATGTTTTACAGGAATTCCCTGTTAACCACAGCTGCCAGCGTTTTTCCTGTAAAAACAAGTCATTTTTTACAGTGTAGCAATGCCCCGACGATCGAGCAGATAATGTGCCTTGTGCCTATTTTGCCAGTGGACACTTTATGTATTCCATCGGTGATGCTGAACATCTGAGCAAGAATACTGTATGTCGTATGATTCACAAGGTAGTACTTGCTCTATCTAAACTGTTGGATGCATTTGTCGTTTTCCCTGGATATTTATCCGCAATGCAAATTAAAGAAGGGTTTTATGCAATCGCGGGTAATTACCAGAGGTGGAAGAAGTACTGAAGTTTTGTACTTAAGTAAAAGTAGAAGTACCCTGCAAAATATTTACTCAAGTAAAAGTTGAAGTAGTACACCAAAAATGTACTTAAATAAAAGTACTAAGTACTAACTTTTAAATTTACTTTTGAGTACAAAAGTACAAGATTCAAGTACAAAAGAACAGATTCTACCTTTGCAAAATCAAATCTTAATGCTATTTTAAAATATTGGGCTACTCGACTGCACCTGCTGAGCCTGTCAAGTCATAATCTGCACATAGCATTTGACATAACAGCGAAGCATACAGTTAGCCTTACCCCAAGATGCTTTTTCAAATTTAATGGCAAATTTTTAAACGCCATCACTTCCTTGATCTTCGGCCTGCATGGAACACACCTAAAGACAACAGAGTTGTCTTTATAATGTTGGAATTGAAATATTTTCTCTAGGTATGGCCGCGGACTTGTGTCACCTGTCTTCGAGTTCATTGTTGTTCTTCTGAATTCTGAATATTCATGCAATGCTTTGCATCCTTGGATGCTTTGAGTGGGCGGGTTCAACCAATCAGGTAAGTATCTGATGGGTTCTGACCCATCAGATACTTACCTGATTGGTTGAAATGTACAGTAGCAATGACAGTAGCAAATATCCATGCAGCACAACAGGAAAACTTTTTAATGCAGTATTTTCAGACTAAATGTAACGAGTAACGACGCCAGTTCCAGAAATGTAAGTACAGATAATTGTCACAAAAATGTAACGAAGTAAAAGTATGCATTTTTATTTTTACTTAAGTAAAGTACAAATTCCAGAAAAACTACTTAAGTACAGTAACAAAGTAAAAATACTTCATTACATTTGACCTCTGGTAATTACTATTATCAAAATAGGTCTAAGGCATATCCATTAATTAGGTGAAGTGGGGCTTATCAAGCTCTGAATATAAACCTACCGTTCTGAAGGATGTTTTTATATTTCATCTTCACCTGCTGCCAGGTGCGTTTTGCACTGCTGTTGCATCTGACATTGACAGGATTAGGAATAGCAATCATACAGTCAAGGTAGCCTATTTAGGAAACATTAAATTAACCTAACATTTATTAGTAGGCCTATGCCCACTTCTGAATCATGTTGCATCTGGGCGTAATTAATGAAAGAAGGTCATTATTTTACACATATTGTCAGGGTGGGCAGGAGCCCGTCACCAGGGACAGCTGGACCCACAATGCAAACCCCCAGACAAGGCTTTGGTGTGGGACAAATCATGGTCTTTATTCCAGGCTTAGTTTCGATACACAGGTTATCAGTCAGCGTGGCAGAGGTACGAACAGGATTAGGCTGAGGCTAGTCACAAACGAGCAGGGTTCAGAGGCACAAGCAAACTCAGACATCCGGGATGAAGCAAAAGGCGTGGTCGAGGTACAGAGCAATGTTCAGAACAAGACAAGACAAAAACAAGACTGTGAATGGCGCTGGAAAGAGTTCAAAGACTACAATCTCCCCGTGAGACTGTGGAGGCTTAAATACTTGTGGGCTAATTAGTGAGAAGCCAGGGACAGGTGGTGTAAACAAGGTGCACGTGAGGAACAATCTAGAAGGGGTGTGGCTTCTGGCTAAAGAGTAAACACTGTGCAAGATAGTGAAGGAAGGGAAACTGAGTGGAGTGATGTAAAAGACAAAGACACATGAGCTAGTGGCAAGAGTGTGAGCGAAAGACGTGAGGCAGGTACAGTGAAGTGAAATGAACCAAGACGGACGGGCGTGAGGGCAAACAGAACAGAAATCAAACAGAGGACAAGAATAGAGCATGAACATGAGAACAAAACCAGACAGAAAAGCGTAACAGACATCACAATTGAGAGCAGCCAAAATAAACTACTGAAAAACAGAGATAACAGATAAACAGAAAATGCCATAACTAACGAAGGGAACATAATCAAATAAGCAGCACGGCAGGTAAATAACAACAAACCCTGTGACTAAAGTATAATAAGGTAACACAAACTGAATGGCAAACAGAGTGCATCAAATAACTAAAGGAACATAACCAGGAGCAAGATAACTGATAAACAGAAGGTGCAATAAATAACAAATTGAACATACAGAAAAGAAGCACTGAAAATAAATAGTAACAAAACCCTGTGACTAAAGCACAATAAAGTAACACAAAATAAATAGCAAACAGAGTGCAACAAATAACTAAAGGAAAATAACCAGACAAGAAACAAGACCAGCAGAAGCATGACTACGATGAAGGGGAACACAAACGTTCTTCTCCGGTAAAGTAAGGTGACCGCGCCATCATTGAAAAATGGTGACGTGCGCTGCAACCTGCCCCTTTTATGTGAACGTGCACAAACTCCACTTAGGTTAACACAGGTTCAACAAATCAACATCTTATTCAGCGTACCGATTAACACCACTTGAGGAAACCAGGTTTTGTCAACCCCAGTTTAGGAGGTTGACCCTGGGTTACATCTGAGTAAGTTAACCCCGCTTCGTAGTAGGCCCCTGCTCATCATTCACTTGTTATGAACAAATGATTTTGAAAGCATGTATTTTTATTTTTTCATTTGTGGTACACGTCTGGAATAAATAATGCATTATGTATTTTTATTTTTTTCATCTCTGGTCTGCTTACGCTTTTACATGTACACGTCTGGAATAAATAAATCAAATGAAAACACCGACATGTACCTCGGCAGGTAAATAAAACACCAGCATGTGCACCGGCACATAAAGATGCCAACGAAACAGCAGCAGCTGCTGCGACATATGCAGATGCCACAGGAAGTGCTGAGACAAGATGCCGCTGCCACAAAATGCACCTGCTGTCTCTCAATATCTCGGCTTCATTAGCAGCAGTTAGCTGCTGTTTCAACAACCTTCTCAGCTCTTCCACCTTTTCACGCTAACTTCGCCTTTTCTTCTTCCGGTTTACTGTCGACCTTTGTGCTTCTGGAGCTCTTCAAAAAACATATTCGAGGATCACAGAGTGAAGTTTGATCTGTTCACACAAGAGTTTCCAGCGTCTCCAGCTAACTAGCTTTAGCCTTGTGCGCCAAAAGGAAAGTTCTTCTTCTATCGAGTTTTTTGGCAGTTCGCAAACCGACATGGTGCATTACCGCCACCAACTGTTGGGGTGTGGAGCATTAATGAAGTCTGATGTATGTTATATTAATGAGGAAATGTGGAGATAAAGGAGGGAGAGAAAAAAGGTGGAGGAAATTACACGGTTCTGTATTCTGTTGAATAACCCTGTTCCCTTTAAATATGCCAATACTTGCCTCCAAGCTGGTGGTTTCGGCGTAGAAAAAGAATGTAACCCCTGAAGTGTTAAACTGGTCTGTCCTGGTGTTCTGACATTATCTAATAGAATTCTTCTTTGTCTGTTATGTTCTTGTCACTCCAGTAACACGTGCTCAACAGTCTCCCTTCTGCTGCATCTCAGTTTCATGTTTTCCAGTGATGTTGAGAGTTTGATTTAAACCTGTGTGATCTATACATAGTCATGTGACTTCATCTCCTCTGTTTCCTTGATACAACCCGTCCCTGAATTTTATGTAAAAACCGACCCTTAGATTCTCTGTCCCATTGCTTTTATCATGCTGTGCTTGAGACCAGATGACCCTCGGTTCAAATCCCAGCCTGACTGGAAAATTACTAAGAGCCCTTGGGCTCTTTGTCTAATGTTTGCTTCCTAATGTTTGTGACCTGCTCACAACAACAACAGCCCCCACTGTTTCTCTGACTATGACCCCTCCCCCTTCACCACAACAGATCTTCTTCAAGGAGCTTCACATGAGGATGTTTTAAATGCAGTTTCCATGTGGCTGCACAAAAGAGTTTTGATCATTTTTTATAGTCAAAATCACTGAAATCCTGTATTTCCTGTTGAAATCCAACAGAGAGACAAGAGCTGAGCCGAGTCTCTCCCCAGATTGTTCAACCCCTCACAAAGTGGACTGAACGTGTGCTTGATGCCATTTCTCAGAATGTTTCCAATATCATGTTTGAAGACACTTTTATACGTCTTCATTTCCACAGTGTTCTGTCATGTATTTCACATATGTGTGTCATATTTATGTCTTGTTGATCTGATAGACAGTAGTGTTCAGAATAATAGTAGTGTTATGTGACTAAAAAGATTAATCCAGGTTTTGAGTATATTTCTTATTGTTACATGGGAAACAAGGTACCAATAGATTCAGTAGATTCTCACAAATCCAACAAGACCAAGCATTCATGATATGCACACTCTTAAGGCTATGAAATTGGGCTATTAGTAAAAAAAAGTAGAAAAGGGGGTGTTCACAATAATAGTAGCATCTGCTGTTGAAGCTACAAACTCAAAACTATTATGTTCAAACTGCTTTTTTTAGCAATCCTGTGAATCACTAAACTTGTATTTAGTTGTATAACCACAGTTTTTCATGATTTCTTCACATCTGCGAGGCATTAATTTTGTTGGTTTGGAACCAAGATTTTGCTGGTTTACTCGTGTGCTTGGGCTCACTGTCTTGTTGAAACACCCATTTCAAGGGCATGTCCTCTTCAATATAAGGCAACATGACCTCTTCAAGTATTTTGACATATCCAAACTGATCCATGATACCTGGTATGTGATATATAGGCCCAACACCATAGTAGGAGAAACATGCCCATATCCACCTGGAAGCGAACATTTGCAAACATCAAACAAACGTTCATAGAATGTTTGTTTACTGTTCAGCAAGTTTGTGAACATTCATGTAATGTTTGTGATGTTTGTCTAATGTTTGCATGGAGGCGAAAATTAGACAAACATGTAAGCAAACATTTGCAAAAATCAATCAAATGTTCATAGAATGTATGCTTAATGTTCAACATTCACATAATGTTCATGTTGTATGTGTAAAGCTTGCCTCTAAATAAAAGTGTGTGTGTGTATATATATATATATATCATATATACACATGTATGTAAAATTTCACATTATAGGAAAACATTAAATATAATTTACTGCCTACAGAAAGTTAAAGTTGGACTCCATTTAAATTATGTGTGCAAACATTTTTGCAAAATAATTTACATCACTACAGACTGATTGTCAGCTACCAAAATATGTTTATGGAAACAGATTGCAATGGCGTTTTATTATCCAGACGTCCCACAGACCTGAGTTACATACATTTTGCCAAATTTTAAAAAAGCCTATCTTTAGCATTTTTGTAAATCAGGTAAATACATGACAGTTATTAAAAAGTGATTTACAAAATAATGTTTTCAACATGCATGAGCAGGAAGCATTGACATTTAAATAAAACAGCTCACAGACAAATAATATTTTTTACTGGTCACTTCACAACTTGCAGTTCAACATGTTTGAACATGAGCTGAATATAACAGTTACACACGTTACAGTGGCAGAAATCAACTCGATTTCACATTTCCAGAATGAACATTTGTCCAGGGTTTAGTGTTTCACTCAGGCCTCATTTGAGGATGACTTCATGTCACAGTCGAACAGTGTTTGGTTTAAACTGTTACCACATAATTGTTACAACATATTTCTTGCTTTCTGATTCCTTTAATATCAGCTGCTTAATTCATGTTTGCAGTGAGGCATGATATTGTAATTATCCAGAGTAAAAGTTGTAAGACCTGGATACAATCATTTCTGTATGTAAAATGCAACATACTCATTCTGGTAAAAAAAAATAAATAAAATAAAATAAAAAAGCATCAGTGATCATTGTGTATAATTTCCTGTAATCACATTATACATTCAAGTATTGCCAATTAAGTTAACAAGTTTCTAGCATAAGTGTTTGGTTCCTTCGTGGTTAAAGGTAAAGCCAGAACAGGTTTATCAGCTCAGAGAAATGCTGTCTCACAAAACTACTGTAATAATTGGGTCAGAACGTCTGAAGCACTATAGTGCTTTATTTTAAAACATGTTTGACCAACATTATCAGAGGATACAATTCAAATGAATTCATTTAAAGTAGTTTGTGTGCAGAAGAAGAAGACTTAGCTGAGTTGCAGCACTCAACTCCGTTCTGTTTTAGCAAATAAACGTTTGTGTTCCACAAGTTAATTCGCCTGTTCAGTCTCTATACTGTGATTAAGAGACCACTGAGAGCAGAAGAGGAGACTAACGCTGGACGCTCGTCGACTGGGATTCCTCACAAACAACCACCACATAGCTACCATGAGGTAGCAGTTAGCTTCAAATGGCTGGGCCTTTGTGCCGTGATATCGACGCTGTGACTATCAAAAGAAGGTAACGGAACCTGATGTGAGCACAAATTCGTTTTAGCCAGAAATAAAACTTCCTTGAAGCTTGATTATGCCAGCCATAGATTAATGGGAACCAAACCAACACATTTTTGACTAGCATGGAGCTAACGTTAGCCACAGAGAGGCACAGGCCTAATTAATATTTTGACTAGAACATGACTAAAATATATACTATCTTTTATTAGGTGTTGACGCATTTGAAATTTAAGTAATGTCAGTGCCCAGAAAGAGACTTTATGAAGATAAGCTTGTGATAATATTTTTGAATTATTGCTTGTTCCCCCCCAACAGCAACCACGCCGGCTGCTGTAAGAGTTGTTGAATCAGTGAATCCTCCATCTGATCAGTGGGTTGAGTGTCTGCCTGCAGTTGATTCACATCAGCCCGATTATCCAGAGGTTTGTACTATAATGGTTAAATAAAATTGTAGTGTCTTGTGTTAGTAGATTCTAAAATTCATGTTCAGCAAGCAAAATATTCAAACATTTCTGGCAAGAAATACTCTAATATCTATTTGGGATAATTTGAAAATAGAGTAAAATCTGTCAGTAATGAAGTTGTATATGCTAACTTTCCTTCCTTAAAGAAATAATTTACAGGCCCTGTTACTCAATAAACATTTATTTATTGCTGATATAAAGTTTCAGAATTTCTTATATAAAAAATTCTGTGTCCCTTGCATAATGTTTCATTTGCATAGTGTGTGCATACTGTCTATGGTACCATACACTTGAAACATAAGGACTTCTATGTTGTACTACTGAGGTTTCCACCTTATCTGTTGTGGAAAAACTGACCTGTGCCAACAAAAAAATTCATTTGAGATTCTTTTGGAATAGACCTGAGTAAGCACCAGAATGCATTTGAGATTTCACATTTTTCTGGGGGACAACCACCAGACCCCACCAGGGCCTTGTCAAGATATTTCAAGTGTTTTTTTTTCCATAGGTCACTTTCATCACTCAGTTCATTCACAGATTTGTCTGTGCTCATGATGAAAGGCATCAACAGCATTGGCTTAATCATTTGTGAAGCATAGGATTTAATAAAAAAGTGGGAACTTCTGTATTAAGGTTGTAACATGTGGATCTATATACATTTTGTGTTCCAGGAGAAGCAGAATGACATCATTCACAGTATCGAACAGATGAATGACAAAGTTGATGCACTACATCCTTGGACCGTCCCTGAAAGTGTCAGTTCCCAGACATACCAGGAGAGAGAACAATGTGGACACTGCTGACACGATTATCTGAAGGTTGGCCAGCTAAACCAGAAGTGTGTGCTTGAACCAATTACAAGCAGTGCCTGGAAGTAATGGGGCTGTTTTCTGTTTGTTAGATCCTCTTCACTTCAATAAAGTTTTGCCTTTTTTTTTTTTTTTTTACAGTGTATTATAAACATGCTGTATTTATGGAAACTAGTAACTAAAGGGCCTTTCACATTGCATGCTTTATACGCGTCAGGCAACTCCCAGTGTGTCGTCAGTCACGTTGTGTCAACGCCTCCCTACACCCTGACATGCCGCATGCAGCAGGGGGGCGGAGATTTTCACTCTGATTCCCCCCCCCCAGAGGAAAGCTGAATGATCGCCATGTTGTATATGTGTCGATGAACCAAGAAAAAGCTTTAATATTTCACAATCAAATTAATTTTTGGGTTAAAAAACATTTGCAAGGATTTTTCTTCAGAAAACTGCTCTGTATAAATGAGCAGTCCTGTGACATGTTTCTGTTTTGTAGAGATCAGTGGTTTCTGCCATGAGTCTTCCATGTTTGGACCCAACATGTTTCTACTGGACAGCGCGAAGCTTTGTCACAGTTCAGAGTGCCAAAAGTTGGATTGGGTTGAACTTTGAACGTCATTCTGTTGACAAGCAGGAATGTGCACGCTTCTGGTAGAAGCATCTGTTTAGCTCAGCTTTTGACGCGACACTTCTAACGCCTATAAAAAGCTACGTGTTTCATTGAAAATAATGCTTTTTAGACCGATTTGTGATGCCTCTGACACTTCCAAGCATGCGGTGTGAAAGGCCCTTTACACAAATAGCGTTGGGTACAGAGGATTAATCATTTTTGTCTGATCTGCTTTCACCTGTGTGGTATACCTCGCTGATAACTAACCTGAGAAAAATTCTGCAAGCAAATAAACAGCTTGTTTAAAATATAGGGCCTGTCCAGTAAGGAGTTGAGTTGAATACCAGTTATGACCATGCCGCTGAAATTATACAGTATCTGAACAGGAAAATATATATAATTGCTTATGGCTAACAATGGAAATGTTCAACTTGCAGCTCAAGAGTGCTAATGACAGACTTGATGGTGAGGACAAGTGAACCAGGCACCAGAGGAATGCCCTAATCAGTGCCTTGACTGTATACACCCCTGGAATGGAACAAGGGAAGAATACGGTAACGAGCATTGTCAGGGGCTGCTTGTACGCTACGGCTCCCGTTTATCTTTGGCAGTGCTTCAGCAGTCAGGGCAAGTCAGGAACCGTCAAAGGCAGCCTTGCCAGGGACGTGCCACAAATTTAGTTGTTATGGAGGCTGCAATAAATATCACAATCATCATTTCTACAATTGTGCCATAATCCAAAAATGTCCTATCCAAGCAGAAGAAGTATAGACGGGACCATCCTGAACTTCTTCCTGACCCAGATTACAGGTTTGAGAAGCTAACAATCTTGCAAATCTGTCTTTTTTTGGGGGGGGGGGGGGGGGGGGGTGACACCCAGTCACAGTATAGAGGCACTGTGACATCTGGTCTCTCTCTGGCTGCTAATGCAACATGGCAGAATCTGCTCCAAAACAGATTAATTTCTGTGTAAATCTAACATGTCTATCATATATTATGTAAAAGCTACTGAAAAACACTTCGAAAACAGAAAACGCTGTTTTCACAACCTGATAACACAAGACATCTCGCAGACATCAGTGTGCACACACATTCTGCAGTCGATGGTAACTTCCACATTTTTCAGAAGCTCATGCATGTGCACACGCATGATCTCCTTTGGATGCCATTAAAATGTCTGACTTTATCCTACAACACCAATATAAACATACAGAGGTGAATACGAGGTCTCTTAGATAATAAACCGACCCTTTTATTTATTTTTTTTAACTATATGGATTTGAATGACATGCGATTACACCAATCATGCTTGAACCCTCGTGCGCATGCGTGAGTTTTTTCACGCGTGTCGGTGACGTCATTTCCCTGTGGGCAGGCCTTGAGTGAGATGTGGTCCTGCCCTCTCGGCTGAATTCCTTTGTTTCACACGCTGCTCGAGACGGCGCGCGTTGCTTTATCAAAAATTTTTCTGGACCTGTGAGGAATATCCGAGTGGACACTATTCGAGAAATTAAAATGGTTTTCTGTGAAAAGTTTAACGGCTGATGAGAGATTATGGGGTGTTTCTGTCGGTGTAAGGACTTCCCACGGAGCGGGACGTCCTGCAGCGCTTCCAGGCGCTGTCGTCGGCCTGTTTCGAGCTTAAAACATCCTAATTTAAGGCTTAATTCACCCAGGACATCGTGAGAGAACAGAGAAGATTCAGAAGAGGCCGGCATGAGGAATTTATGCGGACATTCCACTGTTTAAGGACATTTTTTTAATGAAAGACGTACGCGCAAATTCGCCGAGTCGTTTCCGTGACGACTCGGCAAATCTGTGTGCGCCGCGACAGGAAAAACACCTCCGTGTTGAAAACCATTTGTAGAATTCAGGCGGCTTTTAATGGCTTTCAACAAGTGAGTAACTGAGAAATTGTTTAACAGCTTGGGCATGTTCCAACTTGCCCGTTAAGGTTTCCAACGGAGGTGTTTTTCCTGCCGCGACCCCCCGCGGTCGGGTCCAGCCCGACATGCGTTCTTTCATTACAAAATGACCGTTAACAATGGAATGTCCGAATAAACTCCTCATGCTGACTTCTTCTGAAAGTTCTCTGTTCTGACGACTTACTGCGTCAACAGAGCCTGAAATGTGGAAGTTTTCAACTTGAAACGGCGAGACGCTGCCGCCTTGAAGCGCAGATCGCCGTCAGGCGCCATGGACCGTCCTTAAAGCGACACTACCAGACCAAAATCTCTCATCAGCCGTTAAAATTTTTACCGAAAACCAGCTGAATTTATTGAATGGTGTCCACTCAGTTGTGCCTTACAGTTTTGAAAAAATTTTTATCAAACAAAGCAACAGTCTCTGAGCCATTCCTAAACAATGAAAAAAATCGACGAGCGGGTGGACGACTCCTCACTCAAAGACTGCCCACAGGCGAATGACGTAACCGACAGGCGTGAAAAAACTCTCGCATGCCCACGAGGGTTCAAGCATGTCTGATGTAATCACACGTGATTCAAATCCATATGGTTTTTGAAAAAATAATAAGGTTGGATACTTTTCTAATAGACCTCGTATATTAGTGATACACAGATAACACAAAAAAGGGCGCATATATATATATATATACACACACACACTTTGCACTGGGATACCAATTAAGTAATTATTATGAAGACAATCCTCATACGGCTGAGGGTATTTTAACATTGTGTTTATATTTCATAATATTAGCGCTTATTAGCAGATTAGCAGCAGCATTTAATTTGCCTTATACATGGAATATTTTTGATAAAATTTTATTTTACTTCCGGAGAAACTTTTTCTCTGGTGATCAAACATTAATTTAAATTTATTATTATTTTTGTATTTTTTTTTTTATCATGAATTTCCTCAGGAAAATTTTGTAATGTGTTTGTGTTAAAACTGTTCAATTTTGCTTTAAAAATTGTGTTCAGTTGTCGTATCTGACTGTCATACTTCTATGTGATAAAAACTTAGTGTTTTGTCATGTGAATTTCCTCAGGAAATTTATTGATTGTAATGTGTTTTTGTTAAACTGTTAAGTTTCTCTCTTAAAATGTGTGTTCAGCAAGTTGCATTGTCGTATCTGACTAATGTCATACTGAGTCTTCAAATCTGATCAAAAACTTTATATTATTTTTTTCATAGGAATTTTCTCAGGGAATTTATTGTTAGTTTTAAAACTGTCCACAGTTTTGCTCTTAAATATCATAAAGTATTATTAACTGTATGTAGATGTAAGCTGAATTTATTTTTGCTCCTAAAATGTGTAGTTGGTTGTAGATCAATAGATGAATGTTTTTTTAGGTTTTAATATTATTTCTCGAAGATTTATTCTTATTTTGTCTGAACATCTTTTGGAGTAGTGTTAGTGGTATGCCATGTAAGAAATCTTTTGTAAAGTTGAAAATTTTTCATTTTATGTGCTTTTTTTTTATTTTTGAGCATGATGTTTAATTCTGTAAAGATGAATTCCATCATTAAATCTGTAAGTGATTTCAAAAGTTCCATGAATACATTGCAAGTTACTATTTGAATAAAACCTGTTGAATTTTAAAACATTTATAAAGTTTGTTTTACATCATTTTTAGTTCTCAATAGGAAAAATCACAAAAAAGTAGATATATTGAGCAGGAACATTGTACGAACATATGAACAAAAAATGAGGACAGGTAATGTTAGCATTCAAACATTCTACAAATGTTCATTTAATGTTCTGGTTCAACTGTTCACATGATGTTTGTGAATGTTTGTATAATGTTTGTATGCAAACATGACCTGTCATTCTTTGTTCATATGATGTTCATCCAATGTTCATACCAAGTTTGCAAATGTTCTCATGCAAACATTCAATGAACATTCAAAGAATGTTCAGTTTCCATATCATGATGCTTGCACCACCATGCTTCACTGTCTTCACTGTGAACTGTGGCTTGAATTCAGAGTTTGGGGGTCGTCTCACAAACTGTCTGCGGCCCTTGGACCCAAAAAGAACAATTTTACTCTCATCAGTCCACAAAATATTCCTCCATTTCTCTTTAGGCCAGTTGATGTGTTCTTTGGCAAATTGTAACCTCTTCTGCATGTCTTTTATTTAACAGAGGGACTTTGTGGGGGATTATTGCAAATAAATTACCTTCACACAGGCGTCTTCTAACTGTCACAGCACTTACAGGTAACTCCAGACTGTCTTTGATCATCCTGGAGCTGATCAATGGGTGAGCCTTTGCCATTCTGGTTATTCTTCTATCCATTTTGATGGTTGTTTTCCATTTTCTTCCATGCATCTCTTTTTTTTGTCCATTTTAAAGCATTGGAGATCATTGTAGATGAACAGCCTATAATTTTTTGCACCTACGTATAAGTTTTCCCCTCTCCAATCAACTTTTTAATCAAACTACGCTGTTCTTCTGAACAATGTCTTGAACGTCCCATTTTCCTCAGGCTTTCAAAGAGAAAAGCATGTTCAACAGGTGCTGGCTTCATCCTTAAATAGGGGACACCTGATTCACACCTGTTTGTTCCACAAAACTGACGAACTCACTGACTGAATGCCACACTACTATTATTGTGAACACCCCCTTTTCTACTTTTTCTTTTTACTAATAGCCCAATTTCATAGCCTTAAGAGTGTGTATATCATGAATGCTTGGTCTTGTTGGATTTGTGAGAATCTACTGGTACCTTGTTTCCCATGTAACAAGAAATATACTCAAAACCTGGATTAATCTTTTTAGTCACATAGCACTACTATTATTAAAGGTATCAGCACTTTCAGTTTAACACAAAAAGGTACTAAACTGACTTGGGGGGAAAGTGAGACTGCAGGGAAAATATAGTGGGTTTGTTCTGTGAGATCTTGGGGACAACATGAAGGTGGACGTGTGTACACAAGTTTCAAAGTTCATGCTGCATTCAATGGAAAGCTGGAACTCAGGATTTCTGAGTTCCAGCTTGAAAATCTACATATTTTAACAGGATTTAGAATCAAAATAACAAGTTGGACATTAAACATCCAGTTCTGTTCTGGTCCAGTCTGTGTTGAATCAGGTGTATTTAGTTTTGGGTTTTTACAGTCTGTGTGGAGAAAAGATTATGTTGTTTTGAAACCTTGTTTCAAAACATTTTTGGCGTTGTCGGCAGGATACGGTTACGCTCAGACTACACACAGAAATGTCTTGCTTTAGATTGGGAAAGAGAGATGCGGAGGTGGCATCTCAGCAGGAGTCTTGCTTTAGATTGGGAAAGAAGGATGCCGAGGAGGCATCTCAACAGGAAGAAGTGGTCCCTGGGTGGGATGGGATCACTTCTAAAGAAATAGGCCAGCTTCTACGGCGACGTGGGGGACGCCCTGGGTCGTGGACTGGAGCAATTCCCACCGCGACTCCACCGGTTTTATGTGAGATGTTAAAACGGGTGGAGGTTAAAGAGAAAGCTCCATTGGGAGGTATTTTAGAGATGATGATGGATTTGTGTGCACTCATTTTGACACGTCTGTCATGTTCAGGAATGTTAAACACACCTGCTGTCTTGAGTCTTGATTTACAATGAATTAGTTGCAGAAATGTTATATGTGGAAAGTGGGAATTTATTGTTACTAGTACTGTATTTTCTGGTGTATAAGTTGCACCTGTTTAAAAAAAAAGCCTCTTGAAGATGAAAAAAAATTGCACCTTTTTTCTGCATTATCACTACTTTGGGACTTTTGTGCATCTTGTTTTTGGCATTTCTTCTTTTGTATGGGGGGAGGAACAACAATGCTCATTTGATATGGCAAAGGAAGCCATACAGCAGGCTATGTCCTTAGGAAAAATGCAGTCTGTGTGATCATTTCTGTGTGCCGATCTGACCGAACCTTGTTTCAAAACATTTTTGGCGTTGTCGGCAGGATACGGTTGCGCTCAGACTACACACAGAAATGTCTTGTTTTAGTAGAAAGGGAAAGAAGGATGCCGAGGAGGCATCTCAACAGGAAGAAGTGGTCCTGGGGTGGGATGGGATCACTTTTAAGGAAATAGGCCAGCTTCTAACAAGTGATATTAGGCCCTATGTTCGATTGGAAATTTATTGGATTAAATCAGTTCAAGTTACTTCAGCTTTAGTGGACACAGGAGCGGAGGCCTCATTAATTCATGGCAATCCAGAAAAAATTCAGGGACCAGCTCAGACCAGTACAGGTTCAAACTGATAATGGTACTCATTTTACGGGGAATAAAGTAAAAGAGTGGGCCAAAGAACATCATGTTGAATGGATTTATCATATTCCCTATTACCCACAAGCGGCGGGACTAGTAGAACGAATGAATGGGCTCCTTAAAGAGACCCTATTGAAGTTGTCAAAAGATCGCACTATGCGACAATGGAAACAGGACTTGACTACTGCAGTGGATCAGTTAAACAATCAACCTATAGGGTCCGGATCCACACCATTGATAAGGATGATTTCAGGAGAAATGATAGAGCATACTACTGACAGCATCAAAATGTGGAAAATTGATCCACAAGCGGAATTACCTGTCAGAGCAACTCCAGGCTCAGCAGGACTGGATTTGAGAACATTGGCAACTGTTACATTGGTACCTGACCAAATTCAAGTCGTAAAAACAGGACTAGGTTTACAGTGTCCAAAAGGGACATATGGGCATGTCCTGCCACGTAGTGTTCTACGTGGCAAAGGGCTAACTATTCAAGCCGGAGTGATAGATGCAGATTATCAAGGTGAAATTGGAGTGGTTTGTAGATTGTTTGGAGAACAACCCCTGATATTGAACAAAGGGGACAAAATTGCTCAATTAATAATTAAACCCTGTGAAATGGGGTTGGTACAGGAGATACCAAAACCCGTAGTAATAACTACACGAGGAACACAAGGTTTTGGTTCCTCAGATCAAGCAGGTGCCAAAGTTTGGGTGAAACAACCTAACGGACCGCCTAAAGTGGCAGAAATTATAGCTCAAGGGAATGATGCAACTGTTAGTATACTCTATCAGGGTGAAGAAAAATGGGTAAATGTGCCTATATCAAAGTGTTATGTAAGAGAGGACTAATCATTGTCATTCTACGAATAGTATTCCCTGTCCTATCTAGGTTCAATGTCCTGGTGGGAGTTGCTGATCGGGCAATCAAGAACCACAGGAGGTGGGCGTCGTCTTGACAACCAGTGGAAGCCCCGGGATTGGAGGTGTCGGCTGCTGGGTCATACTCCTCCTTGTAGGTGGTGCCATGGTCCCCTGTTGCTGGGGAATGACAGAAGGACATCAACTGGTGGTTGCTGATCAAGTGGTGACTCTTTCATGGAAAAACAGCACCCAAAGCAGGACCCAAGACAATTTTACTTGTGCAGCTAATGAACAATGTTCATTTGGAAATTTGACTAGTGATTGTACTATCTACAAATGTAGACAATGTTATAAGAATTACAATATACCAGTGATAGGTAAAGGGTGTCAACTGATTATATCATCTTTAGTACATGTATGCATACTGAATGAAACGACTGTCACTTGTGGAAATTCACCAAACAGTACACAATGGAATATAACAGCAGAGTCAGTACTATGGATAGCTAATGGCACGGCCATAGCAAATAGAACACTTTGGGGATACCCAATTTGGGTACTACCAAAAGAGGTTAAGGCAACACAAACCCAGGTTGCACCTTTAATTGATACCTGCACCTATTTGGCACAAGCAACAGTGAAGACAAAGGTATATTGGCAAGTTACCTTTCCAAAAATTCCAATTTGCAGAAGACGTCGAAGGGCGTGGTATGACACTCTATTAGGAGGAACAGGAACTGTCCTAGGAGTGTCAAATACAGTTGATAATGAAGTGACCAGAACAATGTTATCAAACACAGGGAAATATTCGTCTCAAGTAATCCATCAGGTAGGAGAATGGATGCCTAAAGCCTTAGTAGGGCAAGTACAAAATACTAATTTGTGGCAAAAGAATTTCAAATGGCAATTGGCATTATGGAATGAAACATTTAATGTCTTCCAAAATTTATCTCATATGGGAAATTGGACAGCATGTACTATACAAACTCTTCATGCTGAAGCTCAAAGAGAAAGATTTCAGCGTATAGTTACCACAGGGAACTATCATGATTGGAAATGGATTTGGAATATAACTGATACCTTATGGTTAAAGTTACATCCAGAATTTACACAGTGTAATGAAACAGTATGTACTGGACACTGGACCCAGTACAATGTGACACAACCAAAGGTTGTTTGTAAATATCAAGTGTTACCTGTGATAACGGCTAATGGTTATTGGTTCTTGCATATGGATGGAGAGTGGTTAGAACCAAAAACTAATACGACTTTTGATACCAAAATGTGTGACAAAACAGATAAAGGTATGGCCTGTGTGCTGCAAACGGGATATGCCAATCCATGTCTAACCGACTCAGAGGTTGTACTTTCTGACTGGACTAGGGAAACACCAAGAGAAATGTTGTGGCAAATTGGCCCACATGCTCTGTGTGTTGCAACAATGAGAAACAATTCACAAGTACCTTCGGTTCCGTTTACTGGCTGCCTGAACAATGTGCATTTATGGCATTGGGGTGACCGGACGTATCGTTTGACTAATTATTCTGTATCGAGTCGGCTGACTTCGGTACAATGGGATGTATTGCATTCCCCATGGAGTCTTTCCCTGGAGCGTTTCAAATGCGCATTGGAACAATCTACGGAAATTCAGCAATTAATAGAGTCACATACGTCCAACATCTCCAGTCTCATGGTGTCTACATTGATAGCTAGTGACCGGGTAAAACATGTGGCAAAATTAGTACAGCAAGCATCAGCACATCATTGGTGGGATATCTTTTCAGGGATGTCTGTCACTGCCAGGAGTACCTTAGTGCCACCTTTGACAATATTAATTATAGCAATATGTGTGATGACTTTTTGTAACATTTTTACATGTATCTATGTTATACGTTTAAGGCGAGAGGTGGAATGGGTAATATTTCAACGAATGAGATTAAATTAACTTTGTTAATTCATGATCCTTTTGGAGTGAACGAATACAATGTCACATTAGACCCCACAACATTGGGTTTTGTATATGAGTATATTGTTTGGAACAGGTATAATCAAGACTATATTACTCAAAATTTTGTTTGTGAATCACTAGAAGAAATGTGGGAAATGCTATGGCAGGACATAATCAATGGAATAGGCTGGAGCCCAGCATTACCTGAATCTGCTAGTGGTTACATAAATTGACTGGTGCAAAACACCAAGAGTGGAATGTGTGGAGAAAAGATTATGTTGTTTTGCCCCTGTCTTAAAGTAACCCTAATGATGTACTTGTTATTATTACACTGATTGCACAACTTTGTTTTTGTAGCCACTAACGACTGGGAGTGAAGCATGCTGGGGTCATTCTGAACTGGGAGTGAAGAGCTGGGGTTATTATGTTTTTGCAAGAGGAAATACCTTTTTGATGCCTGTTGATTAAAGGAATTATGTGCGCCAGGGAGTTTGAGATGGCCACTCACCCTCCCTTCGCGCACACACTAGAAAAGAGGGGGCAGAGCCATGCTCCGATAGAGTCTGCTGCGGGTCACGTACGAACGCCCAGCCGGTTGACAAGCGCACTCTGCCGAAGGTGTTGGCTCTCCATCTTAAAGGCGTCACGGTAAGAGAGAAAGAGATGTTTCATGCGCTGCAACCACTTGTGTTTGATGTAACTGCTTTTGTGGGGAATAAATATGCGCCTGTTTGTTCTAGCAAAATGCAGTCTGTGTGATCATTTCTGTGTGCCGATCTGACCGAACCTTGTTTCAAAACACAGTCAGACAGAATTTTATTAAAATTCATGACCTAATTTTGCATTTAATAATGTTTCCATCATTTTCATGAAGGTGAGAAGTTTTGTATTGCAATTGATGATTTTGATCCCATCACCTTTTAAAAAAAATATTTTTAATTATCCTTTCTGATTTTAACCAATTTAATCAAATTTTAGATTTTTAACATTCAAATTATTTGAGTGTTTTTGAAATATTTTGAGTGTTTTGCTGTTTTCTGATCTTAATTTTCATGTTTTAACTATTTTCTTCATCATTTTTACAGATTTTAGGCCATTTCTTTACTGCTGTATTTATTTTTTCTGACTT
Source organism: Thalassophryne amazonica (assembly GCF_902500255.1). NCBI lineage: Eukaryota > Metazoa > Chordata > Actinopteri > Batrachoidiformes > Batrachoididae > Thalassophryne > Thalassophryne amazonica. Next base: position 383,894 of record NC_047120.1, on the reverse strand, counting down.
TTGTGCTTTGTGTTGAACTTTTATTTTAATAATAAAGACGACCATGTAATTAAAGAAACGTTTCCTCAAATATTTGAACCCATTTTAAAGGTTTTGTTTTCATGTGTTCACAGCCTCTCCTTGATTATGTCAAATGAACAGATTTTGGTGTGAAAAGGCGGGTCCACAAACTGAAGGTTCTGATTGGTTAAACTTGACTTTGATATTACATTTCCTGATTAAACAAACATACTGACAACTTGAATTATTTCATCTTAATAGTAACAACTGTTACTGCTGAGAAGAAGCTGTTAATCTGAGGGATTTTTGATATAAATGCAGTTATGTTCCAGAACATTTATGGACCAAATGGTAAACAGGGACACCTCAGAGACGGAGACAGACAGTTTGTGGACTGAATTCTTCCTCACACACACACACACACACACACACACACACACACACACACACACACACACACACACACACACACACACACACACACACACACACACACACACACACACACACACACACACACACACACACACACACACACCTTCATATTTAAAAAATGGTGCACGGTTCTTAATTTTACTGCTTCTCTTTTACTTCAAACTGAAACGTGACTCTGGCAACACAATTTACACATCATCCAAATTTAAATCATTTCCTTGATGTTCATGAATGAATTTGTAAAATGTAACAAACTTTAAATGTATCATGGATCAAGTGTCATTTGTCTCAGTTTGTGTGTTTTACAATCAAGTCGTCACAATAAAAGTACAAACAGCTTCATTCTACAACATGATGCTCTTCAATCAAAAAGTGTGTTAGTGGGGCTGTTAATCAGGACAACTGGGCACAGAATGAAAACATGAAACTTTCAGGGTTTGTTCTTGATGACAGAAGCTTTAATTTAAGATGTGGAGACTTTCTCAGTTTGACCTCTGGGGTCAGCTAGAGGTCATTGACCTCTGGGATGTGAAATGTCTGAACACGAAATTAGAAACGTGTGAATCTGAGGATGTAAATGTGATAGAAATGTAAACTAAATATGTATTTCCATGTTTCTGGACATAAACTCATTTCTGATAAGTACAACACCCCCAGAGGTCAATATGGGGTCACCAACAAGCTGAAGTGTCCACTTTGACTCCAAACACTGACCCTGGAGATTGACATGCTGCTCTTTGTGAGGTCATAGAGGCAGGCTGACTTTGAGTTGGATATACAAGTGCTGACTCTACTTCTGTCTTGGATGTTTGTTCTTGACCACACCCATGATGCCAGGTGGCTCTCAGTCCATGTGAAGGACACGATCCAACTGTCTGAGACTCATCCAGAGACACATTCAGAGTTTGTGTCTGGACGCTTTATCAATAAAAAGACCATCAGCAGCTTTTCTGACGTTGAAACTGATCACTGCTGAACCCAAACACCATGAATTTATTTTTGGTAAATGGATTTTTCGAACACGATGCAAAGGTCAAAGGTGATCAGCCCCCACAGAGGATTGATTGATAACATTTTAATATGATGTCATAGAGCCGCATCAACGTCATGCAGGAGTGTTTTACAGAATGACCACAGAACACAGCTGACACATTATGGTGGGTGTGTCTGTCCATGCAGAGGAGGAGGAGCCAACATCCAGCTGACTGAAGCTGTCAGAAACCTGGATCAGAGCAGCTGAACGTCAGCGTTGTAAATCTGGACACCCTGTTGTCCTCAGTTCAAGTCCGTCTCTTCTGTCATGTTGATCTTCCAGCATTTCTGCTGCCAAATTGTCTTCATGACAGAATCAGAAACGCCGCTGATTCAGCAAAAATGTTGTTCCTCTTTAAGCAGGGCTGTGAAATGAAAATTGTGAAATCTGAGGAAAATTTGCAGGTGGTCGAGCCGGGGTTTAGGGCCCCAGAAACCAAATTAATTTTGTATCTAAACATTAGATACAAAATTAATTTAATGTATCAGATTCTAATGATATATTTTCAGCATCTCCTGAAAGAAAAAAAAATCTCAAAAGAAGTGCAGATTTAAATGATCCTATATTCAACCTTTCATTTGACATGTCAATGATGATGTTGAAATAACAGAACATGATGTGGAATTAGGTCCTGGAATGATTTTCCTTTTAATTGTAAACCAAATTATGCATTAATTCAGAACAGTTAAACTGCATTAAATTCATTAAGACTGAAAAGACTTGAAGCATTTCAAAAACCACAGCTAAAGCTTGGAGAATATTTTGAAAACATACCTTATAGTAAAAAAGTCACATTCTTGTGTAAATTCCTGTAAATCCACTCAAACCCACAGTGTCTTTCTTCCAATGAAAGAAAGTCTAGATTAACAATATAAAAAGAGTCACATAATCTTGTCTAAAATCCTGTTTTAACCGCACAATGTTTGTTTTCCAGACAGAGAAAAATTCTTACTGTGTTTCCTGATGTCTCAGTTCACTTTTCCTGTTTTTCTTTCAGGTGCGTTTATGAAGCCAGTGACAATTCCACAGATTCTCGTCCTTATCAAACTTTTTCAAACCGTCTTTCTCGCCATCTTCTCTCTGTCTGATGTCGCTCTGTGACACAGACACGCTGCAACATTCTTCTTTTAGAAACTTGAGAGCTCTAAAAGTTTGCGATGTCCACATGCTACGTTTAGCTTTAGCATCTTGCAGGAGCCACACAGCGTCGCTGCAGCAACCAACCAGTCCCGCTTTACTGTAACACACAGATCAGCGTCCGCGGACTTATAAAACTTGTGAAACGCTTTGCGATGGGCTTTTTAAAAACTCAGTGACGATTACAATTACAGAGTACAACATTAACACCCCCCATTGACGAAATCCGCGGAATTCCTCGGATCCGCTGAGTATTCACAGCCCTGTTTAAGACGCTCCTCGTTCCACCTCCACCATCGACTTCTGTCACCGCTTATGGTTTGACCTCTGACCTTACAGGTACAGCAGCAGACATCATGAACCGGTTCTAGTTTCATTTCATTTCATTTCCATTTATTTGTACAAGGACAGCATACAATTACATTATGCTCATCAAGCAGAGATGTTTGTACCAGATTGTAGCTGCAACAGCTAACTTCCATCTGTAGTCCTTGAGGGTCAGGGGGATACACATAGGGCTATTAAATACATCACAAACAAACCTACAAAATATATAATACTAAATTCATAAAATATATAATATTAAATTCATTCTTACTTCATTCATTTCTAAAATACTGTGCCATATCAAAACATTTAAAACAACCATTCATAATTCATCCCTGTCACTCATAACATGCAGCATCAAAACATCAAAATTGTCAAGACATTCATAAATTAATCTAAACCTCTCAATTACTGTACAATATCAAAACACTTGTAAAAAATATTCACCCTTCATACAGTTCATCTCTCAATTTCTATACAGAATCAGAATACTTATTACATATGTTCAGTGTTACCTTTAGCAGTGCTATATATTTAGTGCCTACATCTTTGGTTTTGAAGAAGCCATGATTTTACCTTTACAGAAAATGTCTTAAAGTCTGGTTGTGTTTTTATTTCTTCTGATAATATATTCCACTTCTTTGTGGCTCTGTAAGAAAATGTTGATTGTGCAAATGCAGTCTTATACTCAACAAAAATATAAACGCAACACTTTTGGTTTTGCTCCCATTTTGTATGAGATGAACTCAAAGATCTAAAACTTTTTCCACATACACAATATCACCATTTCCCTCAAATATTGTTCACAAACCAGTCGAAATCTGTGATAGTGAGCACTTCTCCTTTGCTGAGATAATCCATCCCACCTCACAGGTGTGCCATATCAAGATGCTGATTAGACACCATGATTAGTGCACAGGTGTGCCTTAGACTGCCCACAATAAAAGGCCACTCTGAAAGGTGCAGTTTTGTTTTATTGGGGGGGGATACCAGTCAGTATCTGGTGTGACCACCATTTGCCTCATGCAGTGCAACACATCTCCTTCGCATCATCCGTGAAGAGAACACCTCACCAACGTGCCAAATGCCAGGGAATGTGAGCATTTGCCCACTCAAGTCGGTTACGACGACGAACTGGAGTCAGGTCGAGACACCGATGAGGACGCCGAGCATGCAGATGAGCTTCCCTGAGACGGTTTCTGACAGTTTGTGCAGAAATTCTTTGGTTATGCAAACCGATTGTTTCGGCAGCTGTCCGAGTGGCTGGTCTCAGACAATCTTGGAGGTGAACATGCTGGATGTGGAGGTCCTGGGCTGGTGTGGTTACACGTGGTCTGCGGTTGTGAGGCTGGTTGGATGTACTGCCAAATTCTCTGAAACGACTTTGGAGACGGCTTATGGTAGAGACATGAACGTTCAATACACGAGCAACAGCTCTGGTTGACATTCCTGCTGTCACCATGCCAACTGCATGCTCCCTCAAATCTTGCGACATCTGTGGCATTGTGCTGTGTGATAAAACTGCACCTTTCAGAGTGGCCTTTTATTGTGGGCAGTCTAAGGCACACCTGTGCACTAATCATGGTGTCTAATCAGCATCTTGGTATGGCACACCTGTGAGGTGGGATGGATTATCTCAGCAAAGGAGAAGTGCTCACTATCACAGATTTAGACTGGTTTGTGAACAATATTTGAGGGAAATGGTGATATTGTGTATGTGGAAAAAGTTTTAGATCTTTGAGTTCATCTCGTACAAAATGGGAGCAAAACCAAAAGTGTTGCATTTATATTTTTGTTGAGTGTACATTTGGGAAAGGTACACTGCCTCCGAGTGGTTGCTCTTGTTACCCTTGTTGTTGTATCAGAGGACAGGTGAATGAAGTTCTTGAGAGGTGGCGGAGCTTGATTATGAACTATTTTGTATACCATTTGAACCTCATGGAAAAAGATCAAATTTTCAAAGCTGAGCAGAGCATATTTGCTCAAAATATGAGGATGATATTGAATACTTTTTTGATCAAGGATTTTAAGAGCCCTTTTATACAGGGACTCCAAAGGTCTTAACGTTGTTAGATTTGCTTGAGCCCAACTTGTTATACAGTAAGTAAAATGAGGTATTATCATTGCATTTAGAAAGCATTTTGCAGCCTCTGTTGTTAATGTGTTTCTTATGCTTTTAAAAGTAAATTAAATTTCAAAGTGTTTGAGATCTTTTTTATATGCTTCTTAAAACAGAGTTGAATCTAATGTAAGCCCTAAATATTTGAACTCAGTTACATTTTTTATAATTTGATCATTGATAATAATATTTGGATATACTGTTTTATTCTTAATAGTGAAATACATGGCTGCTGTTTGTTCCAAGTTTAATGTTAGACAGGATTCCTGAAGCCAGGTAGAAACTGGCTATAGTTAATTTGCTCACAACCTCAGTCATATTTGTTCCGTGTGTGTATATTATTGTATCATCTGCGTACATTTGTATGCTCACATTGGCACATACTGAAGGTAAATCATCTATATATGTAAAGAAAATAATGCCGGGCCCAAAATTGACCCTTGTGGTAAACCTATATTGCACAGTTTTATCTCAGATACTACATTATTAATTCTGACACATTGATTTCACCCTGATAAATAAGATTTTAACCAACTTACTGTGTTTTCTGATAGTTTGAATCTTTGTAATTTTGAATAGAGAAGTTCATGATTTACGGTATCGAACGCTCTGCGTAAGTCTAAGAAAATTGCTCCAACAGCTCCTCCTTTGTCTAAATTTGATTTTATGTTTTCCAAGAGATAGCTACAGGCTGTATCTGTAGAATGGTACTTTCTAAAACCAAACTGCATAGGATGTAACAACGCATTTGATTCTAGATGGTCAATTATTTGCCTGGACACTACCTTTTCTATGATTTTGGAAAATATTGGAAGAATGCTAATCGGTCTATAATTTTCCATTTCTTGTTTATTACCATATTTGTGTATAGGAATTATTGCTGCAATTTTCATTTTATCTGGAAAAGAATTTTGTTCAATTGAAAGATTTGTTAACCTTGTTAGTGGTTTGATTAAGTATTCATAATTTTTTTTTAATGAGCGCAGAGTCTATTCCATAGATGTCTTTGCTTTTTGAATTTGTCAGAGAAACCAAAATTTTTTTTACCTGAAATTCATTAGTTAAGCATAGGTTCAATTTTGGGTTATCTGTTATTAGTCTTTTTTTTGGGATACACTGGAGTGAATTTTTGGCTAAGTTCATATATAGAATTGATAAAATATGTGTTAAAATTATTTGCAATACTTACGCTATCATTAAAAATTTCATTACAACATTTAATTTGTGTAATTTCACATTTTTGATGATCTTTGCCCATCAATTTGAGCGTTTCCCATAAGGCTTTATTATTGCCTTTTGCTTCTTTTATTTTATTTAGAAAAAAATTCACTTTAGCTTTCCTGAGTTCTGATGTTACTTTGTTCCTCATCCCTTTAAATACTATGTGATCTGTATTCCGGCCTGATTTAAAAAAAAATTTTAACGCCATTATCTCTAATTTTCATCATTTGCCTCAAGGACTCATTTAAGCAGGGTATATTTTGCTTTTTATCTTTTATTGGTACTGTCTTCTTGTATCTAGACAATATGTCTTGGATTGTACTTATTATTTGATTTGCCACGTCTTCACAATCAGGTCCTACAATTTTTCCATCCCAGTTAATCAGCCCAAGATCATTTTCCAAAGGTTCTAAGTTTCTTTTTGGAATAATATCTACACATTTTACCTTTATTTCTCTATTTTGATTTTCAGTCCTAAATCGGGATAATTTACGTGCAACTAATGTAAGATTGTGGTCAGACATTCCAGTTATTAAATTGTATGTTTTAGAGATATGGTCTACTTCATTACTAAGAATTAAATCCAGTAACGTTTGTGATTTATTGGTGATTCGGCTAGGCTTATTGATTAATTGTGACAGTTGATATTTAATGCATATGTCACTCAATTTCTTTCTTGTTTTTTTGTCCATCCAATTTAAGTTGAAATCCCCCAAAAGGATCATTTCTTTTGCACTATAAATTTTTAACAATTGACCCAGGTCATCATAGAAATCTTCCATAGCGGACGGTGGTCTGTAGAGGACAAATACAAGAAAAGACATTTCAGGTGATAATGTAAATTTTACACGAATACACTCTAAATTGTTGTTGGGTAAGTCCAGTTGTTCACATTGCAAATATTCTTTGACATATATCATAACCCCTCCACCTTTGCAATTTATTCTATCGTTTCTATATATTTTGTTTCCAGGTACTATTATGTGACTTAAGGGGGAGTGAGGTTTTAACCAGGTCTCCGAGAGACACAGGTAGTCTAAATTTGAGTCCGACAGAAGATGTTGAAGCTGTTCCGCTTTTGAAAATATGCTTCTAATATTTATGTGCCCCCCAAATATGCCCTTTGGTTTTAACTTTCGATCCCATAAAACCCTGGCATGATTAACAGTTTGAAATAACTTTGTTGCTTTCTGTTTTGTAGTCACTAGATGCATATTTTTAACGTCCTGATTTATTTTCTTACTGATCTGAATCGGTGTATGCAATCCACTATTGACGGTGGGATGTTCATCGTCAGCCGCTGGCGGGGCTAGCTCCCCCGCTAGCACCGCCGATGAAGTTGAAGGCCTCGCGACTGCTAGACTGTTGTTAGCCGTGGGCAGGGTCCTGTCCAGGTCCGCTGGTGTCGTCAGCTCCCCCGCCAGCACCGCCGATGGAGTCGAAGGTCTCGCGACCGCTAAGCTCTTAGCCACGGGCGGAGTCCCATCCAGGGCCACTGGTAGCGTCAGCTCCCCCGCTAGCGCCACTGAAGTGGCCGAAAGCCTCGCGACTGGTGGGTTGTTGTTAGCCGTCGATGGCATCCTATCAATCCACTATTGACGGTGGGATGTTCATCGTCAGCCGCTGGCGGGGCTAGCTCCCCCGCTAGCACCGCCGATGAAGTTGAAGGCCTCGCAACTGCTAGACTGTTGTTGGCCGCGGGCAGGGTCCCGTCAAGGGCCGCTAGCGGTGTTTGCTTCCCTGGTAGCACCGCCGGAGAAGTTAAAGGCCTCGTGACTACTAGGCTGCTATTAACCGCAGGCGCAGCCCCATCTGAAGCTGTCGGACTGCTACTAGTTGGTGTTAACACTGGTAATAGGACCCACTCAAGCCCTTGGTGTGTCCCGAAAGCTGCTGGTCCTCTGCTGCAAACCAAGCGCATGTCCGCACAATGACTGATCCCATGCTTAATCAGGTCCACCGTTTCATCAGTGTGATGTACTGGACCAGGACACCGGTGAACGTCCCCAGACAGAAAGAGAAACATGACTGCTAAAAATGCGTAGCTCCGCTGTGACTTGGATGTAAACCCGGAGCGCTTTGTTGTTCGGCTACTGAGTTGCGACTGAACAAGAATGTTAGTTAGGACAAATCTCCCGAATCCAAAGTGCTTGCCCGGCTGAGCAAACCTACTCAAACCATATCCATCTAAAATCAGGCTAGTGTCGGTACAATAAAAAACATTTGTCAGCAGTGCAAAAACCAAAAAAAGCTATCGCTATACCTGCCACACCTGGTGCCGCCATCTTTGATCCAGAGCTCACTAGGGTTTATTCTCCAACTATTTTCCCGCTTTATACAGGTGAGGAAAATGATGACATTCCACAAATAAAATTCTTTAACAACAACTAAAAATTTTTTTTGAATGTCGTCTTGCTTTGGTAAAATGTTTTCTCTCATGCGACTTGGAAACCTGCCCAATTCTGGGTGTATTTCAGGGATTTCATGACAAAAATTTGGTATTTTGCCCAAATTCAAAATTCTTCAATGAAGAGCAGAACTTTAATGAAACAAACAAAACCATCAGAATTAAAATTGATCACAAACTGTATTCAAAAAAGCATTTAGGTGAATTTTATTGTTTCCCAAACAGGATTTGAAGACAACAAAAAAATCTCTTTTTTTGAGGAATAATTGTAAACAGTGTTTAGATGAATCAAACTAAGTAATCTGAATCTAAATAAAAATCAAATAAGAAACATTTTGCATAAACTTCTCCCCAAAAGTTCATATTTCATATTTCCACAAAGAATTGTGAACATTGTTTAGATTAATCAAACAAAATCAACAGAATTAAAATCAGAAACTGAAAGAGAAAAAGTGTTTTGGTGAATTTCACTGTTTTCACCATGAAAAAAATCTACATTTTCGAAAACAATACAAAATGTTAATATTTTGTGAGGAAGAACCAGGAATTGTGCTTTGATGAAGGAAACAAAAATATGATCATCAAAATCAGTCAAAGTTTTTACAAAAAAAAATTCCATATTTTCCCCAAAATTTTAAATTTCAACACTCAGAGAATCATAAAGTATCCCAGCATGCAGCAGTACTCCTGACACAGACGCCATCTCACACCTCAAAGACAGCAACACCTTGCTGACAGGTTAAACACCATGAACATCCAAACACAGGAGGTGATGGTCTAGTGGTGAAGCGTTGGGCTTGAGACCAGAAGATCCTTGGTTCAAATCCCAGGCTGACCAGAAAATCAATAAGGGCCCTTGGGCAAGGTCTTTAATCCCTAGTTGCTCCTGGTGTGTAGTGAGCACCTTGCATTGCAGCACCCTGACATCAGTGTTTGTGTGAATGGGTGAATGTGAGGCATAATTGTAAAGCACTTTGAGTGTCTGTTGCAGACTGAAAAGCGCTCTGTAAATGCAGTCCATTTAACACTTAACACCACCTTTTAGTCTAAATCTTCTGCCACACTGAAAGCCACCTTTTGTTTCTCTTGGATTTCTTTGTAATAGAATGTAACGAGCCCCAGAACCGGGGTCTATAGTTGGACCCAACCACAGCTGGCACTGCATCCGAGGGCTCTCTTCAAGATGGTGTTCGTTCCCTTAACTGCAGACAACTGCACCTCATGTGCTCTTGGGTGACCGGGGATTACCTCAAGGTATTTCTTCAGGTTCTTCTTCTTCATCAGGCCTGTTGCCAACAACAACTGGGATGATATCGATGTCTTTCAATGATCATGTTGTTCGTAGGTCATTTTTCAGGTCTTGGTATTTCGTGATTTTTCCCCTTTCAGCTCGATTCAGGCCGTAGTCATTGGGGACTGTCACATCGATGATTTTGGCTGTTTTCTCTTGTTTGTTCCAGATGACAATATCAGGTTTGATTGCACCTCCTTCCATATGTCTTCCTGCTGGGATCTCTTTGTCGTAGAAGACAGTTACTTTTCCGTTGGATGAGACTGGTGCTGGTTCATGCTCCCAGACGTTTTCCTTGACTTCCATCTCCAGGTCCTTACATACTTTCCAGTGGAGATATTGACAGATCTTGTTGTGTCTGGATGTATAATGTCCGTCTGCCATGAGGATCTGACATGCTGATGTTAGATGGTTTACACTCTCAACAGCTGTATGACAGAATCGGCATTTATCATTTTGTGAGATCCCTGACATTTTTTTGAAGCCATTTTTAGAAGTCCCTGATCTTGTTTTTTCTCCATCAAAACCAAGTTCTACATTTTCAGCCACTGCATAGATCCAACTTTGTCAATGTTTTCCTTTTCAAGTTCTTCTTGGAATCCTCCAGCCCTTTTGTGTTCTTTCCATCTGTCCACTTGATGTTTTGATTCTCTTTTGTTGTATTGTTCTCTGGTCTGTCTTGCGAGTTTTGTTGCAGGCGTCAGATGGTTGCTTTCTCTATCTTATAGAAGTTCTCTGCCAAAGTTTTTTGCCAGTTTGATGACTGAGGTCTGTTCAGATAAAGTGTTCTTGTGATGTTGTGTGACCTTTTTCATGATTTCTTCTTCAGAGCTCTTTAAGTACTGTCCAATACTTGTTGGCTGAGACCCAGTGAGACCCAGACCTCCTTCTCTGTGAGGGAGATATATTCTGTCCATGCGCTGATTTCTGTATGTAACCTTGTGGAGGGTGACCATTTTCCTGGTTTTCGTGTCCACTCTGTGACCAGTCTACTCTGCCAAACCCAAAGGTCACACTGGTATTGCAAACTGGTTTATGGCTGTGATCTTTTTTATGGTGTCAACTTTGATTTGCAGATAAATGTTAAATAGACTGCATTTATATAACACTTTTCAATCTGCATCAGACGCTCACAGTGCTTTACATTGATGCCTCACACACACACACACACACACACACACACACACACACACACACACACACACACACACACACACACACACACACACACACACACACACACACACACACACACACAGACACCCTGATGTCAGGGTGCTGCCATGCAAGGTGCTCACTACACACTGGGACCTTGCCCAAGGGCTCTTAGTGACTTTCCATTCTGGCTGGGTCTTGAACCGATGATCCACTGGTCTGAAGCCCAACACTTAACCACTAGACCACCACCTCCCTTTTTAAGCAGTTTAGATATTCTTGTGTTACTCTCCCTCCAATTTTCTTATGATATATTGTAGCATTTTCTTCAATTCCCAAGTATTTGTATGTGGAGTCTTCGGCCAAATCTTCAATGTAGCTCCCTTCATCCAACTGTATGTTTTCAGTTTTTGTCTTTTTACCTTTTTTCAATGTGCATTTTGAGCATTTATCCAGTCCAAATTCCATACCAACTTCATTGGAGAACTTATGGACTGCTACCACGAGCCGACTGAGTCTCTGATCTGAGTCAGCAAAGATTTTTAAGTCATCCATGAACAGCAGATGGTTCACAAGTTTTCCATTTGTCCTTCCTCTGCCTCTACTTAAGTCATACCCGAAGTCATGGTCCATCAGGATCTTGCTGAGCGGGTCTATGATTAAACAGAATGAAAGTGGTGAGAGTCTGTCTCTCTGGAATATCCCACTCTGTCCAGATGTTCATAAATGTCATCAGCTATGATTCATGTCAGTCATTTGTATGTTGTTGTTAGGCAGCAGATGGGTCTGTACTTGTTGGGTAGCTGTGTTTCCTTGGTCTTTTGGACTTTTGGTATTTCATTTATCTTTGATGTCTTTTTAATAGAATGCAATGGGCCCCAAACCTGGGGTCTAAAGTTGCACCCTAGGCTCTATAGTTATCCTAACCAGATCTGGCATTGTATCCGAGGGCTCTCTTTAAGATGGTGATCGTTCCCTTAATTGCAGACAACTGCACCTCATGTGCACTTGGGTGACCGGGGATTGCCTCAAGGTATTTCTTCAGGTTCTTCTTCATCAGGCCTGTTGCTCCCACCACAACTGGGATGATATCGATGTCTTTCAATGACCATGTTGTTCGTAGGTCATTTTTCAGGTCTTGGTATTTCGAGATCTTTCCCCTTTCAGCTCGATTCAGACCGTAGTCATTGGGGACTGTCACATCGATGATTTTGGCTGTTTTCTCTTGCTTGTTCCAGATGACAATATCAGGTCTGATTGCACCTCCTTCGATGTGTCTTCCTGCTGGGATCGCTTTGTCGTAGAAGACAGTTACTTTTCCGTTGGAGACTGGTGCTGGCTCGGCTCCCATACATGTTCTTTGACTTCCATCTCCAGTTCCTTGCATATCTTCCAGTGGAGATATTGACAGATCTTGTTGTGTCTGGATGTATAATGTCCGTCTGCCTTGAGGATCTGGCATGCTGAAGTTAGATGGTTTACACTCAACAGCTGTGTGACAGAATCGGCATTTATCATTTTGTGAGATCCCTGACATTTTTTTGAAGCCATTTGTTAGAAGTCGCTGATCTTGTGCTCCAATCAGAATTCTTTCTCCATCAAAACCAAGTTCTCCATTTTTTAGCCACTGCATTGATCCAACTTTGTCGATGTATTCCTTTTCGAGTTCTTCTTGGAAACGTCCGGCTCTTTTGTGTTGTTTCCATCTTTCCACTCGATGTTTTCCTTCTCTTTTGCTGTATTGTTCTCTGGTTTGTCTTGCAAGTTTTGTTGCAGGCATGAGACTGTTGCTTTTTCTCTCTTGTAGAAGTTCTCCCCCAACGTTTTTTGCCAGTTTAGTGATTGAGGTCCGTTCAGTTATGGCTTCGTGGTGTTGTGTGACCGTTTTTACGATTTCTTCTTCAGAGCTCTTTAAGTACTGTCCAATACTTATTATAGACGCTCTGTAGGCCTGGTTGATTTCAGTGAGACCCAGACCGCCTTCTCTGCGAGGGAGATATATTCTGTCCATGCACTGATTTCTGTATGTGACTTTGTGGAGGGTGAGCATCTTCCTGGTTTTTGTGTCCAACTTATTAAGCTCACGCTGTGGCCAGTCAACTATGCCAAACCCATAGGTCACCACTGGTATTGCAAACTGGTTTATGGCTGTGATCTTGTTCTTTGGTGTCAACTGTGTTTTGCAGATATTTTTAAGCGGTTTAGGTATTCTTGTGTTGTTTTTGTTCTCATTTTGTTGTGCTCAATTGTATTATGTTGTTCGATTCCCAAGTATTTGTATGTGGAGTCTACAGCCAGATCTTCAATGTAGCTCCCTTCATCCAATTTCATGTTTTCGGTTTTTGTCTTTTTACCTTTTGTCATTGTGCATTTATCCAGTCCAAATTCCATACCAATGTCTTTTGAGAACTTATGGACAGTTTTCACGAGCTGACTGAGTCCCTTTTTTGTGTCGGAATAGGGTTTCAAATCGTCCACGAACAAAAGATGGTTCACAAGTTTTAGTTTTTTTTTTTTCCTGTTTCTGCTTAAGTCATATCCGATGTTTTGGACCTGTATGAATTATCATGTGTCTTTTCAGGCTGCTCTTATGTCCAAATCTTCCACTACATTCAGAACAGACAAGTTGTTTTTGTCTCTTTTTTTTCATTTGCCTTGAATTTCCTTCTACAAGAGTGCAGTGGGCCCCAGACCCAGGGTCTAAAGCTGCACCCTTAACATTACTGGCTTTGTATCCGAGGGCTCTCTTCAAGATGGTGACCTTTCCTCTCCTCAAATACTGCCTTTGATCTCCTGCCCCACTTCTCAAGTTTGAGTAGGGGAAGCAGTGAGAGATCTTTTTCTTCTCCCCCATGGACCAATTTACAATGATGCAGTTTCAATGGATTCTTTTAGCCCTTTGATGGTGTTGTTGCTGGGGTCCAGGATCAGGACAATCTGGTGGATGACACCGCTGATCTGGTGGATGACCCAGCTGAGTGCTGCTACAGAGGAGATGTCTCCCCACAGCACTGGGAGAAACTGCACCATTTTCTTCATACGCCCTGGTGCCTAGGCGCTTTGTGGAGGTTTTAGCTGGGGTTTGTTTCTTTTGAAACATCCTCATACCAAGATCTCTCCTGGCAAACCCCTTCACAGTGGGACCGAGGACACTCGAGGCTCGTGTCCAGTAGGAACTCCAACCCACCTGTGTCATTTTTTTTTCATTTGCCTTGAATTTCCTTCTACAAGAGTGCAGTGGGGCCCCAGACCCGGGGTCTAAAGCTGCGCCCTTAACATTACTTGCTTTGTATCCGAGGGCTCTCTTCAAGATGGTGACCTTTCCTCTCCTCAAATACTGCCTTTGATCTCCTGCCCCACTTCTCAAGTTTGAGTAGGGGAAGCAGTGAGAGATCTTTTTCTTCTCCCCCATGGACCAATTTACAATGATGCAGTTTCAATGGATTATTTTAGCCCTTTGATGGTGTTGTTGCTGGGGTCCAGGATCAGGACAATCTGGTGGATGACACCGCTGATCTGGTGGATGACCCAGCTGAGTGCTGCTACAGAGGAGATGTCTCCCCACAGCACTGGGAGAAACTGCACCATTTTCTTCATACGCCCTGGTGCCTAGGCGCTTTGTGGAGGTTTTAGCTGGGGTTTGTTTCTTTTGAAACATCCTCATACCAAGATCTCTCCTGGCAGACCCCTTCACAGTGGGACCGAGGACACTCGAGGCTCGTGTCCAGTAGGAACTCCAACCCACCTGTGTCATTTTTTTTTCATTTGCCTTGAATTTCCTTCTACAAGAGTGCAGTGGGGCCCCAGACCCGGGGTCTAAAGCTGCGCCCTTAACATTACTTGCTTTGTATCCGAGGGCTCTCTTCAAGATGGTGACCTTTCCTCTCCTCAAATACTGCCTTTGATCTCCTGCCCCACTTCTCAAGTTTGAGTAGGGGAAGCAGTGAGAGATCTTTTTTCTTCTCCCCAATGGACCAATTTACAATGATGCAGTTTCACTGGATTCTTTTAGCTCATTGATGGTGTTGTTGCTGGGGTCTAGGATCAGAACTATCTGGTGGATGACACCGCTGATCTGGTGAATAACGCTTTGTCAGGATTTTGAAAAATGTGAACAAATCTCAATGACAACCTCAGTTTGTCTGTATTCCATTTTGTTGTCTGACTTGACGATTCCTCATCGTTTGCGTGGTTCTGTAACGTCACCATTCTGTCTGACTGTCATCCAACCTCCCAAGTCTGACGTCTTGCATGAATGTTGACGACATGTGAACGGATCAATAACTAAAGTTCCAACGAGCTGCACGTAACATCTTTGCATTGCTGCTGACTCGTCCATGTGTGGGACAAAAAGCAACATTGTCATACAGAAACAATAGCTGAAAGAACATTTTATCAACTCCTTTAAGTATTTAAACACATACTAAATGTTTGTGGCTGGCCTTTGTGTTCACACATGTTGATGTTAACAAGACAAACACCTATTGTCAAGACAAACAAATCCTGTGCCTGCAAGTGCTGTGGACATGAGACAGGGTTGACTGCGCTTGGTCTCATACCCGCTGTCAATCACATCATTGTTTCATTTTGATTTTGTTTAAAGTGTCAAGGTCGATGTTTGATTTGCAGGCTTTTCTGTGATGGGAAAAGCACAGGATCATTTCTTCCCCTTCTCTCAACAATTTGTGACTTTTTCCCTTCATTCAGCTGTTGCCGTGTGACTGTGACGAAAGGTTAGTCGCCCAACATCAGCTGTCTAATTTCACATAGACGGCTAAACTTGTAGATTAGCCATCTAACATTAGTCGATGATTTTCATGGGCATAAACGTCCTCGTGAGTGTCGTTGCCACGAAACACCTCCAATGAATGAGAGTTTTGTTTACTTCCGGGTTGGTCGTCTGCTACAACCATGGCTGAGTCTCCCACATCAGAGCTGACGCGCTCTCATTAAAAGGATCCTACCTTCTCCAAAGTGGAGAAAGCTCTCCTTTTGGAGGCATACAAGTGACATAGGGGTGCTCTTGAGTGTTTCAAAGGAACATCGGCCCTTGCTGCCAAAAGACGGGAGGAGATCACAGTGTCCCTCAATAGGTAGCTGGACAGATCACCCAATGTGCAGGATAAGTGCTGAAGTGACATCCCTCACAATTTGGCACACGTTCAACTTGGAGACGTGGATGGTGTCTCCGATAACCTGCTGAAAGGTTCCACAGGCGTAAAACCTCAGCACAATCAAAACCTGAAGAAGGGCTG
The DNA here is from genome assembly GCF_902500255.1 of Thalassophryne amazonica. Lineage (NCBI taxonomy): Eukaryota > Metazoa > Chordata > Actinopteri > Batrachoidiformes > Batrachoididae > Thalassophryne > Thalassophryne amazonica. The sequence continues at coordinate 367,514 of NC_047120.1, read as the reverse complement.
ACAGGGCATTGTTCCTTCTCATTTGATGGTTGATGGCTGGACCTGTCATGTCCACGATGAAAAGAATTGTAGGCGGATGGAAGCGGTATCACTGTTGAACCTCGACGTACGTGAACCTCTCCAATGGATTATTCCGGTCCTGGAACACCAGCTTCCGCAGGAAGACTCTCTTTCCTTCCTGCTCCCTCAAATAGTGGTACATGATCGCTGCCGTTTTTGAAGTAAGACACTGAAGTTTTTTTTTTACTAAAATAAGATCAGCCTCCTCTGTAACAAGCTAAAATCTTTATTTGGATAACATGAAGCTTAAACCGACTAAGCACTTTGTGCAAAGACAAACGTTAAATGAAGAGTTGACTAAGTGATTAGACCGCTTTACGAAACCGGGCCGAGGAGCATTTGTTTTACATTTCACACATACTTTAGCTGGACTCTAACATCATGTCAAAACTCAACTATGACATGAACACATCTACAGTGACATTATAACTCATGGAAAAATATATAAGACAACTATTTTAATTAATATTTTAGAATGTTGCTGATCTCAAACACAATGCTCATGGGACTTCATTTCTGCAGCACTTTTTGCCATCTGATAAATGTGTTCAGAGAGCTTTACAGTCATGTCTCACATGCACCTCTTCACACTCATGAAGTTGGAGCAATCTGGTGTTTAACAGCATTTGTACTTTTCAAATCTTACAGGGAAACAAGGATCCTCTGCTGTCAAGCCTGTGGCTTTAAAGACTTGACCTTGGTTTTCAAAATGATGCAGACTGTGGGGGGCGGGGGGCACAACAGAAAAGCTTTGATGGTGTGCATAAAAAATATTGGAAACAAACAAGGGTTTAAGGGTGTTTTCACACATGGAAGTTGCAATCAGAAATATTCAACTCCACCAGGATTTTATGGATTTATCAAAGTTTTTTCAAACAGCAAGATTCTGCTTTGGATGACTTCTTTATGAGTTGAGAGACATAAAATCAATACAAAAAATACATGATGTATGTGGAACAAAACATTTGGGGAGCCGCTGGTGTTGGGTACGCTGTCCCATGGGTGGCAGTGAAAGTCGAGGGCCTCAGTGGACCAGACCTGGGTGGCAAGGACTCGCTCTGGGGGTGTGGAACATCACCTCGCTGTGGAAAAAAGAGACGGAGATTGTGCAGGAGGTGGAGCAATATCAGTTAGATCTGGTGGGTCTCGCCTCTACGCACAGCCTTGGCTCTGGAACCACTCTCCTTGATAGGGGTTGGGCCTTATTCTTTTCTGGAGCTGCCCAGGGTGTGAGGCGCCAAGTGTGTGTGGGGATACTCACGAGTCCCCTGCTGAGCACTGCTATGTTGGAGTTTACCACAGTACATTAAAAGGTTGCCTGCTTGCGCCTTCAGGCGGTCAGGGGAAAAATATTGTTTATGCATATGCACCGAACAGCAGTTTGGAGTGTTCGGCCTTCTTGGAGTCCCTGAATGGAGTCCTGTATGGGGCTCCCGTGGGGTTCTCCACTGTTCTGCCGGGTGACTTCAACACACATGTAGGCAATGACAAACACCTGGAGAGGTGTGACTGGGAGGAACGGCCTCCCCAATTTAAACCTGAATGGTCGTTTGTTATTGGGCATCTGAGTTAGTCATGGTCTGTCTATAACGAACACCATGTTCAAACACAAGAATGCTCATAAGTGTACATGGTGCCAGAGCACCCTAGGCTAAAGATCAATGATCAATTTTGTGATCGTATCATCTGTTCTGAGGCTGCATGTTCTGGACATTCAAGTGAAAAGAGGGGTGAGCTGTCAACTGTTTACCATCTGGTGGTGAGTCGGATCAGAGAGTGGTGGAGGACTTTGGACAGACCTAGTTTGCCCAAACAGATAGCGCGGTGAACTGCTAACGTCTGGAGAAGCCCACTGTCCAACAGATCTTCAATTCACACATCCGGCAGAGCTTTTCTAGCATCCCTGTGGAGGTTGGGGGCATTGAACCAAAACGGGCAATGTTCAAAGCTTCCATTGCTAAAGCTGCAGCAGGGAGCTGTGGCCTGAAGGTCTTAGGTGCCTCAAGGGCTGGCAACCCTCGAACAACATGGTGGACACCGTTGGTCAGGGAAGCTGTTAGAGTGAAGGAGGAGTCCTTCCGAGATATCTTATCTCTGAGGGCTCCAGAGGCAGTTGTAAGGGACCAACTGGCCCAAAGCCTGGCAGCCTCTACTGTGGGAGGAGTTCAGAGCAACCATGGAGAAGGACTTTCAGTCAGCACCAAGGTGCTTCTGGCGGACTGTGAAGCACCTCAGGAGGGGAATGCAGGGAACCATCCAAGCTGACTGCAGTAAGGATGGGACTCTGTTGCACTCTGAGGCACTCCTGCATCAGACCGGAGCACCCTCTATAGTAGGGGCCGAGCTTGAAGCTGATGGAGGAATATAATTAATTTCCCTGGTGGAAGTCAATGAGGTGATCAAACAACTCTGCAGTGGCAATGCCCTGGGGGATGATGAGATCTGTCCAGAAATGCTGAAGGCTCTGGGTGTAGAGGGACTGTTCATGGATGAGACGTCTCTTCAACATTGTGTTGAGGTCTGGAACAGTGCCCACGGAGTGACAAACTGGGGTGGTGGTCCCCATATTTAATAAAGGGGACCAGAGAGTGTGCACCAATTACAGGGGAATCACACTCAGCCTCCCTGGTAAAGTCTGGAAAGGAGGGTTCGGCCGATAGTCGAACCTCTGATTGAACAGGAACAATGCCGGTTCTGTCCTGGTCATAAACAACTGACCAGCTCTTCACTCTCAAAAGGATCCTGGAGGGTGTCTGGGAGTATGACCATCCAGTCTACATCGGGTACCCCAGGAGATACTTGTAGGAGGTGCTGTGGAAGTATGGAGTGAGGGGGTCCCTTCTCAGGGCCATCCAATCTGTGTTCTCACAAAATGAGAGCTGTGTTCAGGTGCTCGGCCATAAGTAAGACTCATTTCTGGTGGGGGCTGGCCTCCGCCTCATCACCAATCCTGTTTGTGATATTCATGGACAGGATATTGAGGTGTAGTCAGGGGAAGGAGGGTTTCCAGTTTGGTGAGCTCAGGGTCTCAATGCTGCTTTTTGCAGATGATGTGGTCCTGATGGCTTCATCGGCCTGTGACCTCCAACACTCACTGAATCAGTTTGCAGCCGAGTGTTAAGCGGCTGGGATATGGATCAGCACCTCTAAATCTGAGTCCATGGTTCTCAGCAGGAAACCAATGGATTGCCTACTCTGGGTCGGGAATGCGGTCTTGCCCCAAGTTTAGGAGTTCAATTACCCCAGGGTCTTATTCACGAATGAGGGGACAATGGAGTGTGAGATTAGGCAGAGAATCGGCGCAGAAGGGGCAGTTTTACATTACATTCTACCGTACTGTTGTGAGGTGCAATCATTAAAAACAAAAGAGATTCCACAAAAGCGCTCTCTCTCTCTCACACACACACACTCACTCTCTCTCTCTCTCTCTCTCTCTCTCTCTCTCTCTCTCTCTCTCTCTCTCTCTCTCTCACTCACTGTCTCTCTCTCTCTCATACTCTCTCTCTCATACTCTTTCTCTCTCTTTCATACTCTCTCTCATACTCTCTCTCACACTCTCTCATACTCTCTCTCTCTCTCTCTCTCTCTCTCTCTCTCTCTCTCTCTCTCTCTCTCTCTCTCACTCACTGTCTCTCTCTCTCTCATACTCTCTCTCTCATACTCTCTCTCTCTCTCTCTCTCACTCTCTCTCACACTCTCTCATACTCTCTCTCTCTCACACTCTCTCATACTCTCTCTCTCTCTCTCTCACTCTCTCTCACACTCTCTCATACTCTCTCTCTCTCACACTCTCTCTCTCTCTCTCTCTCACTCTCTCTCACACTCTCCCTCTCACTCTCTCATACTCTCTCACTCTCTCATACTCTCTCTCTCTCACTCTCTCTCACACTCTCCCTCTCACTCTCTCTCACTCTCTCATACTCTCTCTCATACTCTCTCTCTCTCTCATACTCTCTCTCTCTCTCATACTCTCTCTCTCACACTCTCTCATACTCTCTCTCTCTCTCTCTCACTCTCTCTCACACTCTCCCTCTCACTCTCTCTCACTCTCTCATACTCTCTCTCATACTCTCTCTCTCTCTCATACTCTCTCTCTCTCTCATACTCTCTCTCTCACACTCTCTCATACTCTCTCTCTCATACTCTCTCTCTCTCATACTCTCTCATACTCTCTCTCTCTCACACTCTCTTATTTATATATATATATATTTGAAGTGCATCCAAAAAATATCCGGCTTTGTTTTGTTCCATCTAAACAAATGCAGCATGCAAGGTGCCATTTGGTGGAGAAGTGAAGGGAACCTTCTTGCACGTGCGTGTATTTTTTCCTCATCCACATCGCACGCTAGTCGAGAGCACCAAGCCAAAGAGTGTGGACGCCCACGAGAACTGGCATCGCTACTTTTTACGTCGTGCAAATTTTCCTCAATAAATACAATAAACACATTATACAGTGTACAAATCTATTCTAAATAGCCTCTAAGAAGAGAGAGTCAAAGCATAAAAAGAATGCAAAACCTGAACATAAAAGGGTGGTGGGGGCGGCATGTAGTCTTGATTCTGGGGGGTCTGGGGGTACTCCCACAGAACATTTTTAAAAGAACAAGTCAAATTTTGCGTACGTGGTATGTCCATAAATTAACGGTCCTTTTTATTTTTTTTAAAAACTATATGGATTTCATTCATATGTTTTTACGTCAGACAAGCTTGAACCCTCGTGCGCATGCGTGAGTTTTTCCACGCCTGTCGGTGACGTCATTTGCCTGTGAGCACGCCTTGTGGAAGGAGTGGTCCCGCCCCCTCGTCGGATTTTCATTGTCAGGAAATGGCGGAATGAAAAGGACTTTTTTTCCATCAGAATTTTTTCAGAAGCTGTTAGAGACTGGCACCTGGAAACCATTCGAAAAATTTATCTGGCTTTCGATGAAAATTTTACGGGCTTCACAGAGAATAAGGACTTTAACTACAGCTTTAAGGACCCCTTTAAGGACGGTCGGTGCGCCGCGCTCCGAGCTACGACGTCGTGGCACAAACCACTGGATCATTTCTAAGCTGATGGGTCTGTGGATACGAGACCGTCGTGTGCTCTTTCTCTGGTTATCACAAGAGCTGGACATCAGCCATTTTCCGGCAGATTTCACTTTTAACGAGATTTTGTCATGGAAAGCTGCGCGGAGGCTTCGCGCGTCACGACCGATTCCCTGATGAAGTGAGACAAAGGATCACCTCCGTTTCTGAGTGTTAGAGGACAACTTTGGACATGTCCAGCTCTCCACAAGTTCTCTTATACTCACTTGACTGGTAAGCACTGAAAGCCGAGATAGGCATGTCCCAACTTGGACTTTATGGACACACCACGTATTCTGGTGAATTTTAATGGGTATGAAGCCCTCTGAAACAAAGAAAACTCACTTCAAACTGTGAAGTAAAAACACATTATTGATTATGGGAGTCTGGGGGTGCTCCCCCAGAAATTTTTCTAAAAGAGCAAGTCAAATTTTGTATATTCTGGTGAATTTTAATGGGTATGAAGCCCTCTGAAACAAAGAAAACCCACTTCAAACTGTGAAGTAAAAACACATTATTGATTCTGGGGGGTCTGGGGGTGCTCCCCAGAAATTTTTCTAAAACAGCAAGTCAAATTTTGTATATTCTTGTGAATTTTAATGGGTATGAAGCCCACTGAAACAAAGAAAACTCACTTCAAACTGTGAAGTAAAAACACATTATTGATTATGGGAGTCTGGGGGTGCTCCCCCAGAAATTTTTCTAAAAGAGCAAGTCAAATTTTGTATATTCTGGTGAATTTTAATGGGTATGAAGCCCTCTGAAACAAAGAAAACTCACTTCAAACTGTCAAGTAAAAATTCTTTGTCTTCTGTAGTATTTTGATCGGTCCTAATCTGGTAAATGTACCAAATGGGTGCTGTGTCGTTGGCTGTACAGTCAATAAAATACCAAATTAGGGCCTAAAGAAATTGACAACATTCAAAGAAACTTGGGCTGCAACTAACGATTATTTTAGTAGTTGATTAATCGGTAGATTACTTTTTCGATTAATCGTTTTTTTTTTTGTTTGTTCATTTTTGTCTTTTACTTACATGTGAGTTTAGCCATTATTTTTTAAGTGAGTTCTTATTAAAAGGCCTTTATCACGCAACATCAACATTTGAGCTTGTAACAAAGTTATGATGTTACATTATTATAGTGGGCGATTTTAACATCCACACAGATGCTGAGAATGACAGCCTCAACACTGCATTTAATCTATTATTAGACTCAATTGGCTTTGCTCAAAATGTAAATGAGTCCACCCACCACTTTAATCATATCTTAGATCTTGTTCTGACTTATGGTATGGAAATTGAAGACTTAACAGTATTCCCTGAAAACTCCCTTCTGTCTGATCAGTTCTTAATAACATTTACATTTACTCTGATGGACTACCCAGCAGTGGGGAATAAGTTTCATTACACTAGAAGTCTTTCAGAAAGCGCTGTAACTAGGTTTAAGGATATGATTCCTTCTTTATGTTCTCTAATGCCATATACCAACACAGTGCAGAGTAGCTACCTAAACTCTGTAAGTGAGATAGAGTATCTCGTCAATAGTTTTACATCCTCATTGAAGACAACTTTGGATGCTGTAGCTCCTCTAAAAAAGAACTTTAAATCAGAAGTGCCTGACTCCGTGGTATAACTCACAAACTCGCAGCTTAAAGCAGATAACCCGTAAGTTGGAGAGGAAATGGCGTCTCACTAATTTAGAAGATCTTCACTTAGCCTGGAAAAAGAGTCTGTTGCTCTATAAAAAAGCCCTCCGTAAAGCTAGGACATCTTACTACTCATCACTAATTGAAGAAAATAAGAACAACCCCAGGTTTCTTTTCAGCACTGTAGCCAGGCTGACAAAGAGTCAGAGCTCTATTGAGCCGAGTATTCCTTTAACTTTAACTAGTAATGACTTCATGACTTTCTTTGCTAATAAAATTCTAACTATTAGAGAAAAAATTACTCATAACCATCCCAAAGACATATCGTTATCTTTGGCTGCTTTTAGTGATGCCGGTATTTGGTTAGACTCTTTCTCTCCGATTGTTCTGTCTGAGTTATTTTCATTAGTTACTTCCTCCAAACCATCGACATCTCTATTAGACCCCATTCCTACCAGGCTGCTCAAGGAAGCCCTACCATTAATTAATGCTTCGATCTTAAATATGATCAATCTATCTTTATTAGTTGGCTATGTACCACAGGCTTTTAAGGTGGCAGTAATTAAACCATTACTTAAAAAGCCATCACTTGACCCAGCTATCTTAGCTAATTATAGGCCAATCTCCAACCTTCCTTTTCTCTCAAAAATTCTTGAAAGGGTAGTTGTAAAACAGCTAACTGATCATCTGCAGAGGAATGGTCTATTTGAAGAGTTTCAGTCAGGTTTTAGAATCCATCATAGTACAGAAACAACATTAGTGAAGGTTACAAATGATCTTCTTATGGCCTCAAACAGTGGACTCATCTCTGTGCTTGTTCTGTTAGACCTCAGTGCTGCTTTTGATACTGTTGACCATAAAATTTTATTACAGAGATTAGAGCATGCCATAGGTATTAAAGGCACTGCGCTGCGGTGGTTTGAATCATATTTATCTAATCGAATCTTCTTCACAGACTAAGGTTAATTATGGAGTTCCACAAGGTTCTGTGCTAGGACCAATTTTATTCACTTTATTCATGTTTCCCTTAGGCAGTATTATTAGACAGCATTGCTTAAATTTTCATTGTTACGCAGATGATACCCAGCTTTATCTATCCATGAAGCCAGAGGACACACACCAATTAGCTAAACTGCAGGATTGTCTTACAGACATAAAGACATGGATGACCTCTAATTTCCTGCTTTTAAACTCAGATAAAACTGAAGTTATTGTACTTGGCCCCACAAATCTTAGAAACATGGTGTCTAACCAGATCCTTACTCTGGATGGCATTACCATGACCTCTAGTAATACTCTGAGAAATCTTGGAGTCATTTTTGATCAGGATATGTCATTCAATTCGCATATTAAACAAATATGTAGGACTGCTTTTTTGCATTTGCGTAATATCTCTAAAATTAGAAAGGTCTTGTCTCAGAGTGATGCTGAAAAACTAATTCATGCATTTATTTCCTCTAGGCTGGACTACTGTAATTCATTATTATCAGGTTGTCCTAAAAGTTCCCTGAAAAGCCTTCAGTTAATTCAAAATGCTGCAGCTAGAGTACTGACAGGGACTAGAAGGAGAGAGCATATCTCACCCATATTGGCCTCTCTTCATTGGCTTCCTGTTAATTCTAGAATAGAATTTAAATTTTTAATTTATTCTTCTTCTTACTTATAAGGTTTTGAATAATCAGGTCCCATCTTATCTTAGGGACCTCATAGTACCATATCACCCCAATAGAGCACTTCGCTCTCAGACTGCAGGCTTACTTGTAGTTCCTAGGGTTTGTAAGAGTAGAATGGGAGGCAGAGCCTTCAGCTTTCAGGCTCCTCTCCTGTGGAACCAGCTCCCAATTCAGATCAGGGAGACAGACACCCTCTCTACTTTTAAGATTAGGCTTAAAACTTTCCTTTTTGCTAAAGCTTATAGTTAGGGCTGGATCAGGTGACCCTGAACCATCCCTTAGTTATGCTGCTATAGACTTAGACTGCTGGGGGGTTCCCATGATGCACTGAGTGTTTCTTTCTCTTTTTGCTCTGTATGCACCACTCTGCATTTAATCATTAGTGATTGATCTCTGCTCTCTTCCACAGCATGTCTTTTTCCCGGTTCTCTCCCTCAGCCCCAACCAGTCCCAGCAGAAGACTGCCCCTCCCTGAGCCTGGTTCTGCTGGAGGTTTCTTCCTGTTAAAAGGGAGTTTTTCCTTCCCACTGTCGCCAAGTGCTTGCTCACAGGGGGTCGTTTTGATCGTTGGGGTTTTTCCGTAATTATTGTATGGCTTTTGCCTTACAATATAAAGCGCCTTGGGGCAACTGTTTGTTGTGATTTGGCGCTATATAAATAAAATTGATTTGATTTGATATTCTCATCAAAAACATACCTGGAGTAGTGTTTTATTTTATTTTGCACATACATACATCACCGACACCACAAAGAGATTTCCATCAGGTTTCACCCGATTATGAGCATTTTTAGATGCCGACAGAAACTATCTCAACCACTGACAACATATTACAGCAAGAGTCCACAGAAGTATTTTACAGGCCTGACTAAAGTGTAATATGTGATCTTTAATAAGATATTTCCATGAAAAAAGACACAAATGTGCAGTTTACTGCATTTTATTTTTTTCTTGTGTAAAAGCACAGCTTAGATATGTCATTAAAATTAAATCAAACAGGGATGAAGTGGAGGTTTAACAGTCACTAGGTGTTCACAAGAAACAGTTACTTATTTCTATATTTATTTATTTATGTTCATTGTTAGTTGGTTTTATCTTTTCTGTTTTGTTTCATCAGGTTCTTTTTGTCTGTTTCTCTAAAATTGTATTGTAGCATAATTAGTTATTATTACTATTATTGTTGCTGATATTATTATTATTAATATGTAAATAAAAATATATTACAATTTGTAAGACATCTGACTCTTTTACAACAAATGCTGAGCCATTAATTATAATCCAGAAAACAAATGCACACAAACATGCTAAGATGCGAACAGCTTAATGCTAACTTTAACATTGAAAACGCCATAGACATGCTAACACGTTCGCATCGGTCACATTTTTAAGTTTTAAAATGCATCTATCAACTGTTTCAGAAGACCATAACAGATCGGTTTAACATAAAAAAAGGTAAATATTACTCACAGACATATTCTCTTTAGGGTTTCAGAGGAAAAAATTCAGATAAAGCAAAATAAAACAAAGAATCAACGAAGCAGTGCTTCACTGGTTCAAATCAAATCCACACCCTGCTCTACTTGGAGAAGGTCTGCAAATGTTCCCACGAAAACAGGAAAGAGAAGAACTGTGGCTCATGGCAAGCAGCAAACAGAGTGGAGAGGAGTGAAAATTCACACAGTCCCTTCCTCTGCGGTGCAGCGCCATCCACGCTGACATTGCTGCTACTTTGATTATCGCAGAATGGGATGTTGCTTTGACAGTGAGAGTATCATATTTCGGCGCATGACACCACGTGCGCACGCATGTGTGGTTAAATTTTCCAAATCCGACGTGGTGACGGAGAACTTTAACCCATGCCCTATGTACCAGCCCGGGCTTTGCGTTCTCAGGGTGCAGGACTACTTTGTGTCCCCAGGGTGAATAAAACGTACCGGTCACAGAGCTTTCTCTTATCGTGCACCTGCTTTGTGGAATGATCTCCGTGCATCAATCAAACAGATTCTGTAGAGACTTTCAAGTCCAGACTGAAGACGCACTTATTTTCTCAATTGGTATGGCTAGTATACTGGCAGAGTATGTTACTATACTTCCTACCCTTTTACATTCATTTTATTAGTTAACAGAGCAGCGATCACCTTAATAATTCTTCTGTTTTTCTTGTTACTAAATGCTGACAAATTATACGGTACTTGCTGTCTTTCTGCTGCCTGATTCTGTTTGAGGTGCGGCTCCATCCAGAGATGGGAGGGGTGTCTTCTTCTGCAGGCCTCCCATCCTGTGCACCAGCATGGAATCCCAAAATTTCCTGTATTTTGGTATTGTAAAATGTGTTGGTAGCATGGCCCAAGCAGAGGGTTAAACCTTTGAGTCTGGTCTGATTGAGGTTTCTTCCTCATTATCACCATAGGGAGTTTTTCCATACCACTGTCACCTGTGTTCTTGCTCTAGGGCTTGGTAAGGCTAGACCTTACTTGTGTGAAGCGCCTTGAGGTAACTTTGTTGTGATTTGGTGCTATATAAATGAAATAAACTGAAGCTGAATTGACACAATCCTCCAAATTAAACATTTAAAGCACAATTTGCAGCGAGAGACGGTTTCCCTCATGTAAACTGAGCTATTGACTGCCCACATATTACTATAAATGCACCACCACAAGATGAATTTGTTTTTGGTAAAAGGAAATTTTTTCATTCCATCAATGTTCAAATCATACGTGAGGCACAAATGCACTGGGTTGGGAATAGGCTAGAAGCTGGCACAGTGCACAACGGGTGGCTGTTTAGTGAAGAAATAGTCTATTTGTGTAATTGGTCTGAATGAAAACCAGTGCAGGCACATTTGGGCATGTGGGCATTCAAATATGCTTTTATTATTCATGTCTTTTCTTTTTCTTGACGGTGAAACTAGAGCTGCTGAGTTTCTTAACAGGCCCCTGATTGTCTCCCTGTGTTCAGTATTTGTCAATAAACAAATGTAATCTTGTGAATGTCACACTGTCAGTCGGCGTACCTCATTTTTTAATACTTGAGTGTGTGCGCTGCTCTGAGCTCACAGTGGCATCACACACACACACACACACACACACACACTCTCTAACTTTTTTACCAGTTCACGTTTATTTCAATTGACATCGTACAAAAATAAACTATCCCTGTGTGTCATCTGTAGCTCCACTCTGTGTACTTTCTTTTCTGTGTTCATGTTGACTGATCTGATGGACAGGGGATTCCCAGCTCCCAGGGCCATTTGACATGCATTTGCACATTTTTAGGGGTTTGAAAATGGAACGTGCTTGAATTCATGCGTACGCACACTTTGATACATCTGGATATTTTTGTGATTATACCAGTTTCTGGGTTTTGGAGTACACCATGTTTCAGTAGAAAATCCACACAAGTCTTTGTACATGAGGCCTCAAATGTTGACGCAATGCATCATGGGTTGATTTTTTCCTGTATGTGGTCGGGAGAATTCCTTTTCCATATTCAGTGTAATTAAATAGTTTCATAGCAGTGGAACACCTGCTCCAACTAACAGATGTTTCAGAGTTTTGATCAATTCATACCTGAGTTTTGAAGAACCTGTGATGACTGTGGTATTTCATCATCATTTTCAGTCTTCACAGGGACACGAGCAAAATGTAACTTGATCTTCTCAGTGTTCAGCCAGTTAAGCTGCTGTCCCTTGTTACTTGTCCAGACTTCATCTTGTTCCTGTTTAACGTCCTTCTGGTCGACACTCAGATTCAACTCCTGCTGTTCAGGGAGCATTTCTTCTTTAATCACCAACTGCTGCAACATGTCTGCAAGGAAGCAAATAATATGAAGAACAACATTTGTCAGAGTGAAGACAAACCAGCAGCACTGTCACCATGAAGTTACTGTACTGATGGAACTGATACTGTGGAATAACACATCAAGCCTCCTTGGTTTAGATTTTTTTTTCACATTCTTGATCTGGACCCAGATGATGCTTTCACAGAACTCAGAGGTTCAGTCCAGTTGAAGAAATGCTTAGACAACAACACAATGGCATACAAGTCAAACACTAAAAAATGTGTTTTGAGGGTACAAACATTGTAGGGTCGATAACACATTTGAGATTTAAAATGATTTCTAACAAACACCATGCACAGTTTTTCAAATACAACCATAGAGATGAGGACAAATTTATTAGCTCCCAATTAAATTTAACATTTTCTTCCAAAATTTTCCCCAAGTGCTTTTTTAACAAAACAAGGACATTTCAACAGCATTTAAGATAAAATCAACTTTATTTATCCCGAATGAAATTATTTTGCCAGAGTACAAAAACAGGAAACAATTAAGGCTGAAACGATTCGTCAAGTAACTCGAATAATTTGATTACAAAAAATGTTTGAGGCAAATTCTGTGCCTCAAAGCTTCGTTTAACCTTGTAGTACATATGCCAGGCCAGTGTGTGGCGCTGTAAGGGCCCCAGAAAAAAACAGAAGAAGACTAGAGCATAAGAGCTAATCAAATTAGCAACGATAGCTACACCTTTCCAATGCGACACACAGAGTAAAAACTAGCCTTTTAAGAGAAAGAGTCCACATTGATAATCGAAATAGACCTACAGCAAAGCGAAGCAGTGTGTTTGTTTTTAAAATACACACGGTCCGCTCTACATGGGGAGTGACTACTCGCCCGGCGGCCGTCTCTCTGCCCGGTGTGAGCGGAGCCCCTTACACAGCTACAGCTCTGTTCACAGCCACACTGACAAAGTTTCTGAAAGAAGATCCTCTCAGCACAAGTCCACTCTTTCTTCTGTGTTTTGCTCAGAGTCGCACTGAGTGTTTCGATTTTAAATTTTTGCTTTTTTGGCCAACACACAACGCTTCAAAAACACTGTAACTTAAATAAAATAAAATAAAAAACTGACGTTGAGGCTTGCATGTTCAACCTCCAGCTGAAATACATCTGCTGAATCGTAAAGAAAGAGGAATTAAAAAAAAAAAAAAATCACGCAGGGACCCAGTCCACCAACATTTAAAAAAAAAAAAGAATTAATAATACTAAAAAAACTTAAAAATGGTTAATAAAACAAAACAGAAAGACACAGCTCATCGCCATTTCAGCAAAATGTCAAGACTTTGCCGCAGCGACATTGTGCCATTGCTGAGTAGGGAGAGCCCTGGACTATTGATGATGTTTTAAAAGGCGAAAGTACTTTTTTTGGATTACTTCATTAATGGTAAGTGGGTTTGGACAAGTCTTTCATCTTCTGAAGTCCACCACGAGCTCAGTCATCTTAGATACATTGAGCTGCAGGTGGTCACGTCCACACCACACCACAAACCTGTCCACCACACCCCTGTACTCAGCTTCCTGGTCACTGCCGATGCAGCCCACAATGACAGAGTCATGCAAAAACATCTGCAGGTAGCAGGACTGAAACCAGAACCTGAATTCTGAGGTGTAGAGTGGGAACAGGAAGGGAGACAGAACAGTCCCCTGTCGTGCCCCTGTGCTGCTCATGATGGTGTCGGACATAATATCTTGAAGCCTCACATACTGTGGGTGCCCTCTGAGGTAGGTGGTGACCCAGGCCACCAGTGGAGCCTCAACCTTCATGTCACGTAGCTCATCGCTGAGCAGGTCAGGTCGGATGGTTTTGAACGCACTGGAGAAGTCAAAGAACATGACTCTCACAGTGCTGCCTGCTTCCTCCAGGTGAGAATAAGCTCTGTGCAGCATGGAGATGATGGCATCCTCCACTCCCCTGTTGAGCTGGTATGCAAACTGCAGGGGGTCCAGTGACGATTCAGTGACTGTGCAGAGGTGCCTCAGGACGAGCCTCTCAAGTGACTTCATAACATGTGATGTCAGGGCCACAGGTCTGTAGTCACAAAGTCTGTTGGGGTTCTTCTTCTTGGTCACAGGAACCAGGCATTAGGTTTTCCACTGCTCAGGAACAACCATTTGGCTCAGGCTTAAGTTGAAGATGCGCTGGAAAATCCCACACAGCTGGATAGCACATCCCTTCAGCAATCTGGGACTGAGGCCATCAGGACCTGCAGCCTTTTCTGAACACAGGTAATTAAATTCTCTTCTCACATCTTCAGCAGTGATGGTGACGGGAGAGGATGGAGAGATTCCCAGTTGAGAAGGGGGCAGGAGCAAGTAGGGGTGTCAAGGACAATGTATAGTAGGGGCCGAGTTGGAAGCTGATGGAGGATTATCATCAATATCCCTGGTGGAAGTCACTGAGGTAATCAAACAACTCTGCAGTGGCAAGGCCTTGGGGGTTGATGAGATCTGTCCAAAAATGTTGAAGGCTCTGGGTGTGGAGGGACTGTCTTGGATGACACGTCTCTTCAACATTGTGCTGAGGTGTGGGACAGTGCCTAGAGAGTGGCAAACTGGGGTGATGGTCCCCATATTTAAAAAAAGGGTACCAGAGAGTGTGTGCCAATTACAGAGGCATCACACTACTCAGCCTCCCTAGTCAAGTCTACTCCAGAGTGCTGGAAAGAAGGGTTCGGCCGATAGTCGAACCTCTGATTGAAGAGGAACAATGAGGGTTCCATCCTAGTTGTGGAACAACGGACAAGCTCTTCACTCAGAAGGATCCTGGAGGGTGCCTAGGAGTATGCCCATCCAGTCTACATGTGTTCTGTGGACTTGGAGAAGGCGTCTGATCGGGTACCCCGGGAGATACTGTGGGAAGTGCTGTGGGAGTATGGAGTGAGGGGGTCCTTTCTCTGTACTCACAAAGTGAGAACTGTGTTCGGGAGCAAGTCAGACTCATTTCCGGTGGGGGTTGGCTTCCGCCAGAGCTGCGCCTTGTCACCAATCCTGTTTGTGATTTTCATGGACAGGATATAGAGGCGTTGTCAGGGGGAGGAGGGTTTCCAGTTTGGTGGGCTCAGGGCTGCATCACTGCTTTTGGCAGATGATGTGGTCCTGTTGGCGCCTGTAACCTCCAACACTCACTGGATTGGTTCACAGCCGAGTGGGAACCGGCTGGGATGAGGATCAGCACCTCTAAATGTGAGGCCATGGTTCTCAGTAGGAAACAGATGGATTGCCTACACCGGGTAGGGAATGCAGTCTTACCCCAAGTGAAGGAGTTCAAGTACCTCAAGGTCTTTCATGAGTGAGGAGACAATGGAGCATGAGACTGGCCGGTGAATCGGCGCAGCAGGGGTGGTATTGCATTCACTCTACCGTACTGTTGTGATGAAAAGGGAACTGAGCCAAAAGGTGAAGCTATCAATCTAATGGTCAATCTTCATTCCTACTCTCACCTATGGTCATAAGGGGTGGGTCAGGACCGAAAGAAATAGATCGCGGATACAAGTGGTCAAAATGGGCTTCCTTAGGAAGGTGGCTGGTGTCTGCCTTAAGCCCCTTTCACACCGGGGCTGCTCCCAGTTGCTTCCTGTGGTGTCATGATGATGCAGGAATTTCTGACACTGAAGCAGCTGACTTTTCAGCAACAATTCAGTTAATTTTTTTGGAAAATCCGTGCTCAAAGGCACAGACAATTTGAACTCGAGAGCTGGGCAGAAATTTGCCGCTACCCACAGCTAAGAACACTGCAGAAGAGAGCTCTCTCAAACAGCTCAGCTTCAGAAACCTCCCGCTCTCCTCCTCACGCTTGACAGCAAACAAAGCAGACAGAAAATGTTGTAGGTTGAATCGGTATTTTCCGATACTTGAATTACGTCAGTATCGGAAGCTGATACAGATACTGGATCAGCTTGGTAGCATTCTTTGGTGTACCTCAAGTTTGTGTATCAGGTACTGGACCGTAAATATGGACATGGTATTGGAAGAGTATTAGTTTTAAGGAAGTAGACGAGTCAAAGTATGGTCCAAGAATCTTAAAAAATGCATTTTTTGCTCATGACAAGGTGTTCTGATTGTTGATTCAGCTGTATCTTCACACTGAACATGTGTTAAGCTCTGAAACTTCACATGTTAATACTCCAGACAGTACCCTTTAAAATGGTATATTACATATTTCAAGGTACTTCATTTTCTATCCTGTGGTGGCCAGAATCTGTACGTTTCCACGCCACAAGCCCTTGTTATTAAGTTATATTGTTATTTACCAAAGGTTATTGGTGAAATTTCAGCTTAACATGAACATTCATTTTTAAATTTGTTTGGAAAGGTTAGAGCAGCACAGTGGCTCAGTGGTTAGCACTGTTACCACACAACAAGAAGGTCATGGGATCGCATCCCACCCGGGACCTTTCTGTGTGGAGTTTGCATGTTCTCCCCATGTTTGTGTGAGTTCCCTCCAGGAGTTCGGGCTTCCTCCCACATCCAAAGACATGCAGGTGTGATGAATTGTAAACTTTAAATTGTTCGTATGTGTGAATGTGTCCGTCTGTCTGAGTGTGTGGTCCTGTGATTGACGGGTGTCCTGTCCAGGTTGAAGCCCACCTCACACCCTATGACTGCTGGGATAGGCTCCAGCCTCCACACGGCTTCAGTGGAATAAACAAGTCCCAAAAATGAATGGATGAAAGAATTTGAGAAATAAGGCAGCTAGCCTCAGCTGAGCAATTTCAATTACACAGAATTTTCATTTTCAGCAACACAGATTCTTTAAAGTGTAGTTGATACCAACAAAAATGTGGACAAATAATCACTAAAAATGATGAAATGTTGATATTTTAAAAAATCCTGAACAATAAAAGTCGATAAGTGCGCAGGTGAAAGACAAACTACAGCGGTCTGAAGCCTGCACTCTATTTCAGCCCCGTTCAGCCGTGGGCATGTTGTTGCTACGTCATCACCAGAACGGCACCTGCTGATTCAAGCCCAAATCAATTGTAAACACAGCGTCAGTCGAGCTGTTTTCAAACTATTTTTTTTCCTAGTGTGGAACTTTTTTTTTTTAATCCAGTCTGAAGGTGTTTCTGAAGCAGCTGTGGGACACAGAAGTTATGGTTTAGAGACTTATTTAGATGACAATAAAGTTTGGAGGAAAAACGTCACCATTCTGTGTTCTGAACTCTGCCAATATGGTCACTGTTGTCAGACTGATTATAAAATAAATAAATAATGCTGGAGATTTCGGCATGGGTGGAGGTTTTTTTCCTTAGAAACAATTTAAAATCTGAAAAATGACAATAAATATTGTTTTCCTTCTTGAATACATCATTATTACTAAATATTAAAACCATTCACACGAGAAGTAAATATATAGTCTTACCTGTCCATTTCAGTGAGATCACCTTTCAACTTATCCACCTTCACAAAACCACATCTGAAAAATAACTGAATTCCTTCTGGTCTGGTTGACGAAAACTACCATTTGTCAAACTGGACTTCGGTGCCAGGTTTCGGCACCGTCTGTAATCAGTTATTGTGGCTCATCGATCCAGTCTGTGTTGTTAACAAGCTGCTTTGCGCAAAGCCGCTCTGTTAATGAGCTGCTTTGTGTTGCAAGAAAAAGTCTTGGAGCGCCTGGATCAGAGCTGGGACCCAGGTGATCATGGGATATTGTCCCATGATCCAGAAAACAATAAAATGATCTGAAAATCTTGTTATGTGTCGACGCGGATTGAGGAGCGAACCTGCGTCAGACAGAACCCAGCGCTAAAAATAACCAGAATGCGGTTCCAACAACAAAAACAATTTATTTTTCACGTGTGCCTAAATAAAATGTACAAAACCAAAACCAACGTCCTTCTGGAGGAGTGACCGCTGGCACGCTCTCCAGCGCCCGCAAGGAGAGAAGTCCGGCGCTCCTGGACCCACTACCACCACCAGACAAACACCCCCCAGGTGGACACGACAAACCGACTCCCTGTGAAGCGAAGAAGATGTGAGGTAAGTCAGCAGTTACAACAATATCTTTCAAAAGACACACGCTATCAGCAACACATTCAGGTCTGTACTTTTTATCTTTATGCAAATGAGCAGCTTCTCACAACAAGTGGAGGATCACTTATCCTGCACGCAACAGCAGTGAGAAGCGAGCTGCACAATTCTCATCACAATTCAAGTATACTATGTAACAAAATACCAAGTTACTATCAACAATTAGTCAAATACTTAATTACCTTTAATGTGTGCTGACAGCATGTGTCCCTCACCCTTCCTTGCTTCACGGCTCGATGTGTCAAACCCAGGTGCGGTCCTCAGCGTCTCACAAACGAACATCACAAGGTCGAGTTCCCGGCAGTTCTGCTTGAATCACACATGCCTTAAAAGCAGAACGCCATCCAATTATCTGCTTCAGCTGAAAGTCTTTAAGGTTGCATGTGAGCACCAGTCACAGGTGCTTCACATGATGTTGATGAAGGTGAGGATTCTTCAGCCAGCACCTTCTCCACAGACAAATCAGTTTCCATGCCACCTGAGGAGCAAAGAAAAGAAAAGAACACCAAAACATCCAGCCACACCCCCCAACACACAACAGTACCCCCCCATCAACGGGAAGCCTCCCGGCGACCGAACAGACCAGGCCCGAGAACAGCACCTCCCTCCGGGGTCCACGTCAGGAAGTAGACAGCACCACGCTCCCAAGGTCCACCACAGACAGCAGGACAGGCACCGCAGCTGGAAGGCCGGCTGGAATCAACAAAAGCCCCAAAACATACCCCAATACACTCCAACACACAGAAAAAAACATAAAACCCACCCAAAACCTCCCCAGGGGACCGTTCCATAAAACCCCAGGAAGAAAAGAAAAACTCCCAAACGCCAAAACCCAACACAGCCCCACAAACACAATACAAACAGAAATGCATAAAAGAAAAATAACAAACAACCCCCCCCAGAATGACCTGCAGAATCCAACCCCCCCCAGAAGGCCTTCATCGCCAGTTCCAGGAGGAACAGCCAGAACCATGATCCCACACAGGTCCCCAGGTATACATGGAGCAAAACGGCGCCCCCCAGGGGACCGTACCATCAACCCCAGGAGGTACCCTCCCCACAACCCCGGAACCCCAGACCCGGTCACACTTGGCCAGTTGGCCCCAAGCCAATTCCCCCCCAGAGGACCGTCCCATCAACCCTGGAGGTGGAACCCGGAAGGAAACAGAACAAAATCAAACATCAACCCCTGGAGGACTACCAAAAACAACCCCGGGGGGATATAAAACGACTGTAAACCCTGTTACCCTCCCCGGCACCTCAAAAGACCCCAGGTCCCTCCCAGAGCCTTCGGCGGCTCAATTTTGGCTCAAATCCAAGGTGGATCTGCTTGTTGATTTGGCACATGTTTTACACTGGATGCCCTTCCTGATGCAACTCCACATTACATGGATAAATGTGGCAGCGGCGGGAATTGAACCGGGAACCTTCCGTACCGAAACCACTTGGACACCACCACTGCAGCCTTTTCACCCACTTAAGTCTGTTTTTTTTCCAGGTCGTCCCGAATGTCCAAGGGTTCTGCACGCGCCAATCGTGCACTGTCTATCGAGGCGTGCATCTCTGTGAACGCGCTTCCTTTTGTCCCTTTGAAAAATAACCTTACGATTAAAGTTTTCTTTAAAGCGCGTTTTGCTGCTGATTTTACGGCCACGAGCGACTGCAGTGAACATATTAGAAACAGTTCATACATTTAGAAAACAGAAATAAAGTTAACTCTGATCTGATTAGCTGCTTTGATAACTAGCTCCAAACTAGCCCTGCTGCTAACGTCCTGCTAAACTAGTCTGTTAATGAGTCCTAAGCATCTACAACCCCTGGCAAAAATTATGGAATCACCGGCCTCGGAGGATGTTCATTCAGTTTAATTTTGTAGCAAAAAAGCAGATCACAGACATGACACAAAACTAAAGTCATTTCAAATGGCAACTTTCTGGCTTTAAGAAACACTATAAGAAATCAGGAAAAAAAAAATTGTGGCAGTCAGTAACGGTTACTTTTTAGACGAAGCAGTGGGAAAAAAAATATGGAATCACTCAATTCTGAGGAAAAAGTTATGGAATCATGAAAAACAAAAGAACGCTCCAACACATCACTAGTATTTTGTTGCACCACCTCTGGCTTTTATAACAGCTTGCAGTCTCTGAGGCATGGACTTAATGAGTGACAAACAGTACTCTTCATCAATCTGGCTCCAACTTTCTCTGATTGCTTTTGCCAGATCAGCTTTGCAGGTTGGAGCCTTGCCATGACCATTTTCTTCAACTTCCACCAAAGATTTTCAATTGGATTAAGATCCGGACTATTTGCAGGCCATGACATTGACCCTATGTCTTTTTGCAAGGAATGTTCTCACAGTTTTTGCTCTATGGCAAGATGCATTATCATCTTGAAAAATGATTTCATCATCCCCAAACATCCTTTCAATTGATGGGATAAGAAAAGTGTCCAAAATATCAACGTAAACTTGTGCATTTATTGATGATGTAATGACAGCCATCTCCCCAGTGCCTTTACCTGACATGCAGCCCCATATCATCAATGACTGTGGAAATTTACATGTTCTCTTCAGGCAGTCATCTTTATAAATCTCATTGGAACAGCACCAAACAAAAGTTCCAGCATCATCACCTTGCCCAATGCAGATTCGAGATTCATCACTGAATATGACTTTCATCCAGTCATCCACAGTCCACGATTGCTTTTCCTTAGCCCATTGTAACCTTGTTTTTTTCTGTTTAGGTGTTAATGATGGCATTCGTTTAGCTTTTCGGTATGTAAATCCCATTTCCTTTAGGCAGTTTCTTACAGTTCGGTCACAGACGTTGACTCCAGTTTCCTCCCATTCGTTCCTCATTTGTTTTGTTGTGCATTTTCGACTTTTGAGATATTGCTTTAAGTTTTCTGTCTTGACGCTTTGATGTCTTCCTTGGTCTACCAGTATGTTTGCCTTTAACAACCTTCCCATGTTGTTTGTATTAGGCAGTATTATCAGACGGCATTGCTTAAATTTTCATTGTTACGCAGATGATACCCAGCTTTATCTATCCATGAAGCCAGAGGACACACACCAATTAGCTAAACTGCAGGATTGCCTTACAGACATAAAGACATGGATGACCTCTAATTTCCTGCTTTTAAACTCAGATAAAACTGAAGTTATTGTACTTGGCCCCACAAATCTTAGAAACATGGTGTCTAACCAGATCCTTACTCTGGATGGCATTACTCTGACCTCTAGTAATACTGTGAGAAATCTTGGAGTCATTTTTGATCAGGATATGTCATTCAAAGCGCATATTAAACAAATATGTAGGACTGCTTTTTTGCATTTACGCAATATCTCTAAAATTAGAAAGGTCTTGTCTCAGAGTGATGCTGAAAAACTAATTCATGCATTTATTTCCTCTAGGCTGGACTATTCTATTTCATTATTATCAGGTTGTCCTAAAAGTTCCCTGAAAAGCCTTCAGTTAATTCAAAATGCTGCAGCTAGAGTACTAACGGGGACTTGAAGGAGAGAGCATATCTCACCCATATTGGCCTCTCTTCATTGGCTTTCTGTTAATTCTAGAATAGAATTTAAAATTCTTCTTCTTACTTATAAGGTTTTGAATAATCAGGTCCCATCTTATCTTAGGGACCTCATAGTACCATATCACCCCAATAGAGCGCTTCGCTCTCAGACTACAGGCTTACTTGTAGTTCCTAGGGTTTGTAAGAGTAGAATGGGAGGCAGAGCCTTCAGCTTTCAGGCTCCTCTCCTGTGGAACCAGCTCCCAATTCAGATCAGGGAGACAGACACCCTCTCTACTTTTAAGATTAGGCTTAAAACTTTCCTTTTTGCTAAAGCTTATAGTTAGGGCTGGATCAGGTGACCCTGAACCATCCCTTAGTTATGCTGCTATAGACTTAGACTGCTGGGGGGTTCCCATGATGCACTGAGTGTTTCTTTCTCTTTTTGCTCTGTATGCACCACTCTGCATTTAATCATTAGTGATCGATCTCTGCTCCCCTCCACAGCATGTCTTTTTCCTGGTTCTCTCCCTCAGCCCCAACCAGTCCCAGCAGAAGACTGCCCCTCCCTGAGCCTGGTTCTGCTGGAGGTTTCTTCCTGTTAAAAGGGAGTTTTTCCTTCCCACTGTTGCCAAGTGCTTGCTCACAGGGGGTCGTTTTGACCGTTGGGGTTTTTAACGTAATTTTTGTATGGCCTTGCCTTACAATATAAAGCGCCTTGGGGCAACTGTTTGTTGTGATTTGGCGCTATATAAATAAAATTGATTGATTGATTGATTTGGTCCAGAGTTTAGACACAGCTGACTGTGAACAACCAACATCTTTTGCAACATTGCATGATGATTTACCCTCTTTTAAGAGTTTGATAATCCTCTCCTTTGTTTCAATTGACATCTCTCGTGTTGGAGCCATGATTCATGTCAGTCCACTTGGTACAACAGCTCTCCAAGGTGTGTTCACTCCTTTTTAGATGCAGACTAACGAGCAGATCTGATTTGATGCAGGTGTTAGTTTTGGGGATGAAAATTCACAGGGTGATTCCATAATTTATTCCTCAGAATTGAGTGATTCCATATTTTTTTCCTCTGCTTGGTCTAAAAAAGTAACTGTTACTGACTGCCACAATTTTTTTTCTTGATTTCTTATAGTGTTTCTTAAAGCCAGAAAGTTGCCATTTGAAATGACTTTAGTTTTGTATCATGTCTGTGATCTGCTTTTATTTTCTACAAAATTAAACAACTGAATGAACATCCTCTGAGGCCAGTGATTCCATAATTTTTGCCAGGGGTTGTATTAGCGTCCTTTGGCTCATGTATAAATAAAGTGTGTTACCTGCTGAAACGGTCCGTTTCACGGACTCGGACAAATGAGGAGAATAAAAGATTAATTTTAAATGTTGGAGAAGAACAGAGAACTTCAAGAAGCAGACTGTAACCTCCGTCCAAGCAGCACAGTGATTGGCTCCAAAACATCAGCCAATCAGAACGTCGCATCTTGGAGGAGTCCAACACAGTCAACATTTTTCTGTTGAAAAGATTAAAATACTCCAAAGTGTTTTTTTTTTTCACCGTCTATTTGTAGACGTTGATTAAATGTTGGTCTTTCGATCATGTTTAACCCTGATGTTATTTTTAAACTCTTGACTGACTGACCCCAGCTAACAGGACATTGGGGCTGCCCAGATCGATGCCTGACCTAAATAACAGAACACAGACGCAACAGGTAAAGTGAATTTACAAAACAACAGATTTGCACTGATCTTAAAAATGACTCAGGCAACTGGCAAAAAAAAAGAAGCAGAAATCCGCCAATAAGTGGATATTTTTCATCCCTGCATCTCAAATATGTAAATAAACAAAGTGCTACTCAACGAAACAATGCAATGTTTAAAATAAAATATTAATATTGGTATCAGTGGCGGTTCGTCAATAGGGGGCGCTAGGGCGCCGCCCCTCTGAAATTTGACATAAGAAAATCTACATAAACATAGCACAGTTTATATTTAAAAAATGAAATAAGCATTTGCTTTTACCAGAAAATGACAGCCTGTCAGCACCTTTCATTATTTAATAAAAGGGGTTTCACAATGTATGGATTAATACAAGCGGAGCGCCGCACAGCAGCGCAACACTCGCTCTATGGTAGACGGAGACACAAACTGGAAATGGCACAAAAATTCTTGTGTTATCTTCTTTTGCCAAATTTTGCAAAATGTGTGTAAGCAATCGGTAAAAATTGTAATGTCTGGTAAAAAAAAAAAAGAAAAAAAAGTCACACATGCTATTTCCTAAGAGGAACATTTGTAAAACAAAAGAAAGTGTTTTGATCCCATTCGTGTGTAACTGAGTGAAATAGTGTCTGAACATTTGAAGACTGTTATGGGCATTTCACACTGAATACTTCAGGCCAATCCGTCAATGCTTCCCAATCCGTCGGATGCATTTCCAATGCGTCCGACACGTGACGTCACGCTTCGCTTCAGAAGTGGCAAGGGGGTGGAGATTGCTACGTCACACTCTGGCTGTTTCCACAGCCTGAAACCTGAAAGTGACGCCGACCGAGGGAGGACTGACGACTTGGTGGGATATCGATCGAACCGCGACAGTGGGCCGACCCGCACGGAGAAGCCGCGGTTCAGGCATCAATCCTGGGCAGGCCGAGGCAGGCAGCCAGTGTGATGGAGCAAACCCACTCAGTCCGAAATCTCCCACTTTTTGGATATACGAGGTCTGTTAGAAAAGTATCCGACCTTATTTTTTTCAAAAACCATATGGATTTGAATCATGTGTGATTACATCAGACATGCTTGAACCCTCGTGGGCATGCGAGAGTTTTTTCACACCTGTCGGTTACGTCATTCGCCTGTGGGCAGTCTTTGAGTGAGGAGTCGCCCACCCTCTCGTCGTTTTTTCATTGTTTAGGAATGGCTCAGAGACTGCTGCTTTGTTTGATAACATTTTTTCAAAACTGTAAGGCACAACTGAGTGGACACCATTCGATAAATTCAGCTGGTTTTCGGTAAAAATTTTAACGGCTGATGAGAGATTTTGGTCTGGTAGTGTCGCTTTAAGGATGACCCACGGCACCTGACAGCAATCTGCGCTTCGAGGCGGAAGCGTCTCGCCGTTTCAAGTTGAAAACTTCCACATTTCAGGCTCTGTTGACCCAGTAAGTCGTCAGAGAACAGAGAACTTTCAGAAGAAGTCGGCATGAGGAGTTTATTCGGACATTCCATTGTTAACGGACATTTTGTAATGAAAGAACGTGCGGGCAGAGTCACGTCGGGCCGGACCCGACCGCGGGGGGTCGCGACAGGAAAAACACCTCCGTTGGAAACCTTAACGGGCAAGTTGGAACATGCCCAAGCTGTTAAACAGTTTCTCAGTTAATCACTTGTTGAAAGCCATCAAAAGCCACCTGAATTTTACAAATGGTTTTCAACACGGAGGTGTTTTTCCTGTCGCGGCGCACACAGATTTGCCGAGTCGTCACAGAAACGACTCGGCGAATTTGCGCGCACGTCTTTCATTACAAAATATCCTTAAACAGTGGAATGTCCGCATAAAGTCCTCATGCCGGCCTCTTCTGAATCTTCTCTGCTCTCTCACAACGTCCTGGGTGAATTAAGCCTTAAATTAGGATGTTTTCAGTTTGAAACAGGCTGACGACGGCGCCTGGAAGCGCTGCGCGACGTCCCGCTCTGTGGGAAATCCTTACAGCGACAGAAACACCCCATAATCTCTCATCAGCCGTTAAACTTTTCATCGAAAACCAGCTAAATTTCTCGAATAGTGTCCACTCGCATATTCCTCTCAGGTCCAGAAAAATTTTTGGTAAAGCAACGCGCGCCGTCTCGAGCAGCGTGTGAAACAAAGGAATTCAGCCGAGAGGGCTGGACCACATCTCACTCAAGGCCTGCCCACAGGGAAATGACGTCACCGACGCGTGAAAAAACTCACGCATGCGCACGAGGGTTCAAGCATGATTGGTGTAATCGCACGTCATTCAAATCCATATAGTTAAAAAAGTGTCAGTTTCTTATCTAATAGACCTTGTATGCAAGGTCTATTAGATAAGAAAGACCCAGTTTGCCCGACGGAGTTTAGTTCTGCAGCTTTATCGAGGTGAGAATAAAATAAAAATAAAACGGGACGTTTACTGCACTGCTGTGAAGGTTTATTGATCGGCTAACGTTAGCTTAGCTTTTTAGCACAGCTGATCTGTATGAACGTTTTAATTTGTAAATGGTTCAGTTTTTCTTATTTTTAGCAAATAAAGCTATAGCTTTTTTCGGAGACCACAAATTTAAACTTTAAATAACTTTTTTCTAGCATTTTTTTCCATCTTTTTTTTTTTGTTTTTTTAAATATATAAAGTGTTTAGTGTTTATTTATATTTAAAGAAATATTTTTATTTGTCCCCTTCAGGAACATTTGCTGTGCAGACAACCAAACTTCCATTGATGAGCTGAACACGAAGTCCAGTTGAAAGAAAACATCTCTTCAGCAACACCACCAGAGTTCAAAGCTGCAGAAGAGACCATCTGGTCCAGAGAATCCAGCAGAACACCTGCTTCTAAATAAAGGGCTCTTTCAACAGCAACTATTTTATTTTTTAAAAAGCTGTTTCATTTTATATTTTAACAATAAATGAACGGATCATTAAAAATGTCCACGAATCAAAGTCCAAAGACATTTGCACAGGTAGAAGCTCTCCACTTATTGTGCTCAAATTCATATTTTAGAAATGACTGTCCTGATAACAACATTAAAGGCAATTACATATTTTGATGAAATTACAAGTTGAAGTGACTAAAAAAAAAAATCCATCATGAGGTTTATGTCACAGAATTCCTACTTTACAATCACACTGCAGTCATTGTTAAATTATTTCCTGTTGCATTTATAATAAACATTTCTATTTATTTACAGTGTCTATTTTTCTGGGGCCTGTACTACGAAGCGGGGTTACTGGCTTATCAGGGTAACTCTGGGAGTAAGTTGATGATGCGTGGAGTAACTTCCCGGGTAACCCGTACTACGAAAGGTAGATAGGTTTTGATCGAGTTATGCTGCCATGGCAATTTTTGCTGTGTGCCAAACCTGCTCCAAGCAGGTTATGTTCTCGGTTAGCTTGAGGTTTTTGCTTAACCACTCCCTTTATAAGTACCGCCCATCCACCTTCAATCACTCCGAAGACAATGCCGGCCTACCTGGATGATCCGTTTCCCAGCTAACAATGGAACATTGCATCACAACGTTGTAGCAACGTTCATTTGTAGACTCTCCAGAATGTTCCAGGGATGTTGCCAAGAACGTTGCCAACCAACCTAGAACGTTCTCAGGAGGTTTTGACACAACATTGCTGCAACATTGTTGCAATGTCTCCCAACACAAAGGAACACTGAACACTGCGTGAGTCTGTAAATTGCAAGTTTATTACTTTAGAAGTATTATTACAATAGCAATGCATTAAGCCATGGACAAGTTCTCAGTAACTTGATTAGTTCTCATCCGCCCTCCAGTATTATTACAATAGCATTAAGCCAGGGATCAGTTCTCATCTGTGATGTGTGACCCATGACTAAGGTTCAGAGATTGTTATTGTCACTGTGTAATTGTATACACTAGAAAATGAAATTTCTTTAATCAGTGACTTCAGTGCAATAAAACTTCAATAGAATAATTTACCTTACATAAATAACAAAATAATACAGTCATAGAAACAAGTAAAATACACTCCAATCTCAGTACTAAGCCAATCCAAGTATTAAGTATTAAGCCATGGATAAGTTCTCAGTATAAAATGAACTAGAAGAGTCAACATTAAACAAAAACTGAGGATGTCTCCACCGCCCACCCTTTAAAGCAGCAACATCAGTCCCGGATCCAGACCGATGTAGTTGCATCGGTCAGATTTTTTTTACGCATTGTTCGTCATTGGTTAAAAAAAAAAAAAAACCTCAAATAATCCTGAATAGTGCCGAACGTGTCCCCGTGGTGAACACAGCTTTTGATTTGTTCTCATAATGGTGGGTGGATCACAAAGATGGATCAAAACAAACATAGCGTCAGTCCAGTCGAGTTGATGATCATGGCATCCAGGAAAAAAGTTGTGCAAGGAAAATTGGGCACTTATTTCATGTCTCCCCCGCACCTTACAGAGGGGGAGGCATAAGTTCTCAGTATAAAATGAATCACTTCTCATCTGACCCATGACTAATTGTGGCATCATTCATGGCGTCATTCACTACACAATGGTCCATGGCATCGGCATCCACATCGTCGCCCATGGCTTCATCCACCCCAGCATCTGAGTCAGCATTAACACCAGTACCAATTCTTTCATCCTCCTTTGCCTAAAAAACAAAGAAAACCATTCATAAAAATACTATACAATAACTTCTATAGTGCCAGTCCCCTCAGCACAGTGAAGTTCAAGGGCGCTCAACCAGTCCATGTATTAATATGCAGAATCCTTAATTCAATATCTCAATTTACAATTCATATTTTAATTTTTCAGAGGATACTATTCAATGGTTTTAATCCTATCTTTCGAACAGAAAGCAGCGTGTTGTTGTGGATGGCGCCACATCCTCGTATCTCCCTAGTTATGTTGGTCTTCCACAAGGCTCAATATTAGCCCCTCTATTATTCTTTCTGTATAGAAATGATCTCCCCGATGTGTCCTCTGAACTAAATATGCAAATGTATGCAGATGACGCAATAATCTTTACCCAGGTAAAGAGTGACAAAATATCTGTAGACCTCACAAATGCACTATGTAAAATACACAAATGACTACATAAAAATTGTCTTCTGCTGAAGACCAAAAAACTGTATGTATGATGTTCACCAAAAGACCAATTAAGCTAGCCAGATCCCATGTTTTCTTGGAAGGGGAAGAATTGTGCTTGTGAACCAATTCAAATATCTGAGTGATATTAGACACAAATCTTACATTCAAAAAACATATCAAAAAGGTAAATCACACTAAAGTTCAATCGATCTAATTTTAAACAGATAAGACCGTTTATTACAATAGATGTGGCCAAATCTTACTTACACTTCATGTCACATAGAATATTGCATTACAACATGGTCCTTTGCAGGAACAACTGTACAAAAAAGCCATAAAAATATTGGACCCAAAAAAAAATCATCACCGTCCAATCTTAGAAAAATATAAGCTTTTAAGTTTTGATAATTTCATGCTATTTAAAATGTGTTGTGCTGTGTACAGGTCCCTACACAATTTGGCCCCACTCCCTCTGAGGAACTATATTAACAGGAAAAGTAACAATGAAATTAACACAAGATCCTCCGCTAGGTGTGATTGCGAGATCAAATTTTGAAAAACTGTCTTTGCTCAAAATGTACTCTCTATTAGGGGCAATAGCACATGAATACTCTGCCAACAACAATCAGGTTCAGCCCCACATTTGCTTTATTCAAGACACAGCTTAAAACATGACTGAAAGATAACCAAACCTGTAATCATTACGAGTTAAAGACATGCAAAAGCAATATACTTTCATATACACGCACACAACAACACATAGGTAAACTTATGCACACCAGCACTTTAAAGAGATACTGCAGCTGTATCAAGCACTTTACTATCGCGACAAAGCACTTTAATTCAGCATCTTATAATAAAACTGACTGTACCTGTACACACCTACAACTGAATTCGACCTCAGTACTTTGATGCACTTTATATTGAGACAACAGCATTTTAACCTCCATCTTGACCGGAACAGATAACTCCTTTATATGGCTCTGGCTTATATTAAAATATGACAGTATTATATTGTAAATTATCAATGTTTTTATGCTTGTTAAATGCTCTGTTTTATATTTTATGTCTGGAGACTACGGATGGAAATTAGTATTATGCTAAAACTGGCATATTTACATTAAAGTGTGTGCATATATATATATATATATATATATATGTGTGTGTGTGTGTGTGTGTGTGTGTGTGTGTGTGTGTGTGTGTGTGTGTGTGTGTGTGTGTGTGTGTGTGTGTACGAGGGCTGTCCATAAAGTATAGGTCCTTTTTATTTTTCTCAAAAACTATATGGATTTCATTCATATGTTTTTACGTCAGACATGCTTGAACCCTCGTGCGCATGCGTGAGTTTTTCCACGCCTGTCGGTGACGTCATCTGCCTGTGAGCACTCCTTGTGGGAGGAGTCATCCAGCCCCTCGTCGGAATTCCTTTGTCTGAGAAGTTGCTGAGAGACTGGCGCTTTGATCAATTTTTTTCTAAACCTGTGAGACACATCGAAGTGGACACGGTTCGAAAAATTAAGCTGGTTTTCGGTGAAAATTTTAACGGCTGATGAGAGATTTTGAGGTGATTCTGTCACTTTAAGGACTTCCCACGGAGCGGGACATCGCGCAGCGGTCCCAGGTGCCGTCGTCAGCCTGTTTCAAGCTGAAAACCTCCACATTTCAGGCTCTATTGATCCAGGACATCATGAGAGAACAGAAGTTTCAGAAGAAGTCGGTTTCAGCATTTTATCTGAATATTCCACTGTTAACGGAGATTTTTTTTAATGAAAGACGTGCGGATGGGTCTGCGCGTCGGGACGCAGCTGGTGCAGTGGAACAGGAAAAACACCTCTGTGTTGATAATCATTTGTAAAATCCAGGCGGCTTTTGATGGCTTTCAGTGGAGTGAGTATATGACTAATTGTTTAACAGCTGGACATGTTCCAACTTGTCCTTAAGGCTTCCAACAGAGGTGTTTTTCCTGTGGCGGAGCGTCGCGGCGGCTGCGAGCCGACGCTGCAATCTGTCTGCACGTCTTTCATTAAAAAAATCTCCTTTAACAGTGGAATATCCGGATAAAATGCTGAAACCGACTTCTTCTGAAACTTCTGTTCTCTCATGATGTCCTGGATATATAGAGCCTGAAATGTGGAGGTTTTCAGCTTGAAACAGGCTGACGACGGCGCCTGAGAGCGCTGCGCGACATCCCGCTCTGTGGGAAGTCCTTAAAGCGACAGTATCACCTCAAAATCTCTCAGCCATTAAAATTTTCACCGAAAACCAGCTTAATTTTTCGAACCGTGTCCACTTCGATGTGTCTCAAAGGTTTAGAAAAAAATTTTGATCAAACAAAGCGCCAGTCTCTCAGCAACTTCTCAGACAAAGGAATTCCGACGAGGGGCTGGACGACTCCTCCCACAAGGAGTGCTCACAGGCGAATGACGTCACCGACAGGCGTGGAAAAACTATTTAGGAAACATTAAATTAACCTAACATTTATTAGGAGGCCTATGCCCACTTCTGAATCGTGTTGCATCTGGGCGTAATTAATGAAAGAAGGTCATTATTTTACACATATCAGACATTCCACAGGTTAATCATCTGTAACAGATTTGGAGAACAACTGAATTGTACGTATGCATTTACCCGATCAGCAATACGTTGCCAACAAGCCTGTCTTGCTTTATTGGCAGACGATGTGTGCGATTTCCCCCTTAACATTAATTTAAATTCCTCGTAGCTCCACATAATAATCTTGCATTCTTCTCCGGTAAAGTAAGGTGACGTCATCATTGAAAAATGGTGACGTGCGCTGCAACCCGCCCCTTTTATATGAACATGCACAAACTCCACTTAGGTTAACACAGGTTCAACAAATCAACATCTTATTCAGCGTCGTAGTACCGATTAACACCACTTGAGAAAACCAGGTTTTGTCAACCCCGGTTTAGGAGGTTGACCCTGGGTTGACCCTGAGTAAGTTAACCCCGCTTCGTAGTACAGGCCCCAGGTTGAAATGAGATATAAATAATCTACGAGACTTAAAAAAAATGTACAAATTTGCATGTTATTTTGTCTAAAAATAAATGTCCGAGGTTCCTTATGTTTAACAAGAAATGATCTAATCTGAAATAACAGGTGGTTTTAATTTACAGATGAAAGGTTTCTAATTACAAGTGTTCTAAACTTTTTTTTAAACAGTATAATCAGAAATTCTGAGGTAACAAACTACAACAACAACAAAAAACATTTCCAAGGATTTTTCTTCAGAAAACTGCTCTATAAATGAGCAGTCCTGTGACATGTTTGTTTTTTACATACAGATCAGTGGTTTCTGCCACTGCAGGGGTGGTGGCCAAGTGGTTAATGCACTTGGTTTCAGTGCAGAAGGTTCTGGGTTCAAATCCCACCCCTGCCACATTTCTCCTTGCAATGTGGAGTTGCATCAGGAAGGGCATCCGGCGTAAAACCTGTGACGTATCTGATGTATTCAGTCAGATGAAAATAAAACAGCATCTTTATAAATATGTGTGTTTTTTACCTCCGCCAAGGAGGTTATGTTTTCAGTTGCATTTGTTTGTTTGTCTGTCTGTTTGTCTGTTTGTCAGCAGGATAACTCAAAAGGTTTTGAACGGATTTTGATGAAGTTTTGTGGAGTAGTTGGAAATGACAAGAGGAACAAGTGATTAAATTTTAAAGGATTCTTCACCATTGTGGGATGGGGGAATTTTGACATTCTAGTTTCTAACTCCACAAAAACAAGGCAGAAAGGCTTGTGTGTGTGAGGTGACAAATGAAGCTAGAGATGCACAACTAACACCAAATTGTAGCTGAATCTGTACTGATTCAGTAAGGTGTCATCAGATTTGATGTAGCTTCAAATGTTATAGAGCTAGATCCAGAAGAAAACCGCCATTACCGAAAAATCGTTTTTATACAATAACTTTGGAACTAATAAAGACATAAAAGTGATTCCAAGTTCTAGTGGTATGTTTTCATGGTCAATGATGTCAAATATAAAGGAAAGAAAAGTGTATGTATCATAGTTTTGGTTGTAACACTGAATTGTTGAATAGATCACTGTGCCAAGGAGGGAATCTCTTTAGGGTCAGTGACCCTATGGCCTTGGCAGAGGTTTGCACTCTCTGAGTGCTTCTAGTAAAATATGTGTATATGTTTTGACTGAAGTGTGTCATTTTGCAAACAATCTAGGAGTCCTGCAAATTGAATTTGGATAATTGTGTGAATATTTTGAAAAAAGGACCCGTTTTCAAAATTTCCTGTAAACAATAAAAAAGAAAAACTATTTATAACTAAACTCATGAGTGTTTACTGCTCTCAAGTGGACATATTGCTGTACGACAACGTCATGAATTTCAGTCAGAATAATGCAGACATTAGAACAGATTTTAAAATATGGAATATAAAATAAGACTATTACGAGCCACAACAAATACAACTGCTTGAATTTAAAGGAAATCATGATCACTCACTGCCCTCAGGTGAACACAATAATGAACTAAAACATAATTTCCCCATATATATATATAAATTTCTTGAATATTCACAAGCATACAAAACACTACATTAAGTATTCCAGGATGATGATTATGAAGATGATAATAACTCAATGGTAATACAATTATTTTCTTATTAATTAAAACAGTAACAGTTTTACAGGTGGAGGCCTCTGACATTTTTTTTTTCACTCATATTTTCTGACTGATTTTTCATTAGTTTTGTGTTTGGTTGGGGTCAGTGTCACCACTGGTACCATGGTGTGGTACCTGGACTCAACACATACATCAATATGTGCCTTTGCCAGATGGTTTGCTGTGTCTCTCAGCACAATCTAAGGAGCACGGAGGAGATTCCAGGAGACAGACAGTTACTCTAGGACACCTGGACAGGACCACAGAATGTTCTTAACCCATCAGCAGGACCGGGATCTGCTCCTTTGTGCAGGAGGAACAGGATGAGCACTGCCAGAGTCCTACAAAATGACCTCCAGCAGGCCACTGGGGTGAATGTCTCTGAACAAACCATCAGAAACAGACTTCATGAGGGGGTCTGAGGGCCTGACGTCCTGTAGTGGGCGCTGTACTCACTGACTGGCACTGTGGAGCTCGACTGGTGTTTACCATAGAACATCAGAACTGGTTGGTCCACCACTGAGCTTTTCACAGACGAGAGCAGGTTCAACCTGAGCACATGTGACAGATGTGAAAGGGTCTGGAGAAGCTGTGGAGAACATTCTGCTGCCTGAAACAACACTCAGCACAACCGGTTTGGTGGGTCAGTGATGGTCTGAGGAGGCGTCTCCCTGGAAGGATACACAGACATTGACAGGATAAACAACAGCACCCTGACTGATATCAGGTACCAGGATGAAGTCCTTGGACTCACTGCCAGAGAATCAATTTCCTCCTTCAGAGCTCTGAGCCACAAATCTGAATTTGATGACTTCATGGCCTCCTTCAGAGTTCGGTGTATATCAGATCGAACTTCTCCTCTCCCTTCTTGGATAAGGTGGATTGTGTGGACCCTCACCCTCCCCTTTAGTTGTATCCGTGTCTCTAATCTCTGCTTTAGGCTCCTGTCTGATTAGTTTGATGATGTCAGTTTTTGGTTGGTGGCTTTCAGTCATCTCCTTGTACAGAATCTTTTCTCTCATGTTCAGATCTGTCTGAGTCTGACACTCATTGACACATGTGGTGATGAACTTCATCAACCTGTTTCTGAGTTCACTTCCTGTGTCTGGATAAAAGCCAAGATATGAAGAGCTGTTTTTGTCAGAATACACAAAAACCCCTTTTTCACACTGAGTCCAGTTTTTTCTTGTTATGTTTGTGGACACGACACACTGACCCAGATGTTCTCATCCTTGAAAGGTCAGTGTAGCTGTCGCAGCTAAATGTTTCATTAATAGTTTATTATGGTTGGAATTTATTTATTTTTGTATTCACATAATATTGGAGGACCTGTGTTGCGCTACAGCCCTCTAGTGGTTTAATTGGGTAGTGGCAGGAAATAGTCACGTGTCTAAATTAGAAAGAACGATGAGGAGCTTCCGGAGACAGCAGACAAACACAAGGAGCAATGAAGAAAAAGAAGTTGAAAAATAAAGACTGACTGGTCGAGGGAAGACAATGAAGAAGAACAACAAGGTGGTCCAAGGCTAAAGCTAGTTAGCTGGAGACGGGGAGACGCAGTGTAGTGTTGGAGCACGGAGTTGGACGGAGGATGTCTGCGTCGAGCGGCGGACGAGTGGAGGCAGTTGGCAACACCTGGACTGTGGGTGGTCAGGAGCGGGGGGCTGAGACTGACGTGTCCGGAAGTGAGGATGAGGAGATGGAAGGTAGCGGGAGTTCCGAACCTTGGATTGAGTACAGGGGGACTAAACAGAAAAAGAATCACACACGTCGAGCAAGTGATGACGACCAAAGATTTAGTGTGGCAGAAAGGAGTGAGGAGTACAAAGTGTTTGTTAGGTTAATGCAGGCAGGGGCCACATTTGCGGATTGGAGTCCGATACGCCTTACGAGAGCGTTACACAAGGAGATTGGGGAGGTGAAGTATGCTAAAAAACTACGGAACGGGTGTCTGTTGATAATGTGCACGGATGGGGAACAGCAACAGAAAGCGACCAAAGTTACTAAACTGAACGGCTACAAAGTGAAGTGTACAGTGGTTTTTGACAAGCAACTGGTGAAGGGTGTGATATCTGACGTCCCGTTAAGTGTACTAGTAGACAGTGTGTTGGAGAACATCACAGATGTGAGAGTGAAAGACGCTAAACGGCTGAAAACACGTAGGAGTGGAGTGTTGACTGACAGTCTCTCACTTGTACTGACATTTGATACAGCAGAACTTGGGATACTTTACATGATGATGTCCAGCAGTCTCAATCTCAAGCATGGATTGGTTCAGCCTGATGGTGTTCATTTTGTTGCAGTGGAATGCGAGGTGTCTAATTGCAAATGGACAGGAATTTAAAAAGTATATAGAGAGTTTTAATGTCCGCCCAGATGTCATATGTGTTCAAGAAACGTGGTTGATACCACAGCTGGAGTTTACAATTAAAGGATACGCAGCTGTGAGATTGGATAGGAAAGAGGGTAAAGGTGGAGGGTGATCACCTTCATACAAGACGGCCTTCAGTACAGGGAAGTGGAGAAAGGTGTCGACTTGGAATTTGTTACTGTGGAGGTGTGGCTTACTGGAGGGATTCTGACCATTATAAACTTTTATAATCCCTGCAGGAGATTGGAGTTGGGGCAGCTGGAGAAGATGTGGAAGGGAGTTCAAGGGAAGGTTGTCTGGTGTGGAGATTTTAATGCCCACAGCACACTATGGGGAGAGAGGGATGATGGTAATGGGAGAACCTTAGAAGAGTTTATTGAAGACATAGAGCTCATTTGTATGAATAATGGAATGGGTACGGGGGTGGATATAGTAAGGGGTACTGAATCAGCTATTGACCTCACTATAGTAACGAAAGACGTTGCTGATAAGTGTGAGTGGGGCATCCTGAGGGAGAGTACTGTTGGAAGTGATTATTATCCAATTGTAACTCAGATAGGAGTCCAGTTTGTATGTGATTCTGGGGTGAGAGGGGGAAAGTGGATTATAAACAAGGCGGACTGGGATAAATTTAGGACAGTCGGTGAAGAATTGTTGCTAAGGGTGGATACAAGTCTGGATATTGCTAATTTAGTTACAGAGATCAGCTGTGGTATACTTACTGCGGCTGCGTTGGCAATCTCAAAAGCTAGGCCTAAAATGCTGAATAGAATTGTTCCATGGTGGACAGTGGAGTGCAAGCAGATTATGAAAGACAGAAATAGAGCGTTTAGGCTTTTGAAAAGGACACACAACTTCCAATACCTGACTGACTATAAGAAATCCCAGGCACTGGTGTGGAAAACTGTTAAGAATGCAAAAAAGGACTATTGGAGGAAGTTCTGTAACTCGATCAGCCGAACGACCCCAGTGGGGAAAATCTGGGAAATGATCAGGAAAATGAAGGGGAATGGAAAAGCGTATGGGTACCCAGTGCTGATGGATGGCCAGAAAGTGATCACTGACAGTAGAGAGAAGGCAGAACTTATTGCAAGGATGCTCGCTGAAGTTCATAGTATGGATAATTTAAACCAGGCAGAAAAAAGCAGTAGAGGGGGCACTGTTAAGTCTTATCGGTTTGAGTTTGGGGATGAAGTTGGTCCAACTGATGCTCTTAATGTGAATTTCTCCAGCTCTGAGCTCAGTAGAGCTCTGAGGAACTTCGGAAACACCACACCAGGACGGGATGGCATATGCTACTCTATGCTGAGGAACTTGACTGGTAGGGGTAGGGATGTGGTGCTAATCCTGTATAATAAAGTTTGGGAGGCAGGAGTGATTCCGATTGAGTGGAAGACAGCTGTTATTATTCCCATCAAGAAGCCTGGTAAGGATCCTACAAAGCCGTGCAATTATAGGCCATTTGCCCTGACGTCTTATATGGGGAAGACTATGGAGAAAATGATAAATGACAGAGTGAGTGGCATACTGGATT
Organism: Thalassophryne amazonica; assembly: GCF_902500255.1. Taxonomy (NCBI): domain Eukaryota; kingdom Metazoa; phylum Chordata; class Actinopteri; order Batrachoidiformes; family Batrachoididae; genus Thalassophryne; species Thalassophryne amazonica. The sequence continues at coordinate 330,351 of NC_047120.1, read as the reverse complement.
GAAAGTAATGGTAAACTGGAGAGTTACCAATCTGGGTTCAGAAAAGGCAGAGGGACAATGGATCCGCTTCTTCGTTTAGAGGATGACATTAGGAAGGCACAAGTTAACAGAGAATCTGTGATAGCTGTTTTCCTTGATATCGAAAAAGCATACAATGTTATATGGCTGGGGGGGCCTGGCTGCCTTTTTGTTTCTGTCCTTTGTTTCTCCTTCCAGGTGGCTTGCATTTGGAACTGAGTGGCTGTGTTGCTGAGTTTATCAGGACCTCACCCTGATCACCTGAGGCTGATCACCTGCGGCTCATCAGGACTCACAGCTGTGGTGCATCTGCATGGATTGGAACATGGTGGCATTTAAGACTGGAGTGCACAGTGTGTATTTGCCAGAGACTCGACCTTGTGACCAGACGGGTGAGATCGTCGTCTCGGGAGCCATCTCATCATCAGTGGATGCAGAGAACGTCCAGGTTTGATGCACGGTCTGTGAAAGAGGAGGGGGTGAGGTCTCACGCTCGTCAGCACACTTCCTGAGGTACGTTAGATTTTGTGACTAACATTTATACAGTCAGTAAATGTGGTGTCCCTCACACCTTTTTATATTGAGCTGTATGTTAGTCATGTATCGACTTCCACTGCAGTGGAGTTTTGTGAACTGGATGTTCCATGCCTGCAGGTTGGGAAGTTGATTAGTAATCAAGCCAGGAAGTGTTTGCTGTTTGTACACCTTTAAGTGTTCTCTCTGTGTGTAGAGTGTGGACTCACATAATGGTTCCTTCTTTCACAGACTCGGTTTGTTGCGGCCACCTGGGGGGTGTCGGCGGGGTCCTTGGGTCCGAACAGCTTCTGGCTCCGGACCGTTAGCGCTGCTGGGAGCGCACCACGCCAGACCGCACTTTCTTTTGTATTTTTTGTATCACTGTTATGTATTAAATTCAGTTAGCCTTTGTACCGTGCTCTGCTTATTTCATACTGGGTCCTTCAAACGCTGGTCGGTTCTCCGAGCTGCGTCCGACACATAACATATGACATGTTGTGGAAGGATGGTCTTCTAATTAAATTACACCAGTTGGGTATTAAGGGGCAAATGTTTCGGTGGGTGACGGCGTTTCTGTCTGATAGATCAATAACAGTGAAGGTAAATGGGGACTTGAGTAACTGTTATCAAGTAGACAACGGTACTCCACAGGGGAGTATTATCAGTCCATTATTGTTTTCTATTATGGTGAACGGAATGTTTGTTGACATTCAAAGCTATGTGAGTGTGGCTCTGTTTGCTGATGATGGGGTGATATGGAAAAGGGGGAGGAATGTGTCTTACATTATGAGTACGATGCAAGAAGCCATAAACGCAGTCCAAGAGTGGGCTCTTAAATGGGGTTTTAGGATATCGGTGGATAAAACAAAATTTCTACTGTTTACTAAGAAAAGAAAGCTGCCGAACCTGAAATTGCAACTTGCTGGTAAGACCTTGGAGAAAGTTGCATCATTTAAGTACCTGGGTCTATGGATGGATAGGATGTTATCATGGACTGTACATGTGAAACAAATGATTGCTACGTGTAAGAAGGTGTTAAATGTGATGAGGTGTTTGTGTGGTGTGGACTGGGGAGCCAGCAGGTCAGCCCTGAAGGCCATTTATACTGGTCTTATAAGGTCGGTGTTGGACTATGGCTGCATGGTGTATGGATCAGCTTCTAAAACATCACTGAAACAGCTAGATGTAGTTCAAAATCAAGCCCTTCATCTGTGCTGCGGAGCCAGGAAAACTACTCCAGTTGCAGCCATCCAGGTTGAGATGGGAGAGATGCCGTTACACATTCGGAGAGATCAACTGGCTCTAGTGTATTGACCAACCTTAAGGGGACATGATGCTAGCCATATGACCCAGTCAGTGTTGGCACCCTGTTGAGAGAGAAAGAGACTGCTGCTGTCAGAAGCTTTGGATGGTTAATCAAACAGAAAGTGGAGGATATGATCCTAACCACAGTTAAGGTCTCACCTGCTGTAGGCTGTAGTCTTCTCAGTGACTTCACCGTGGTTGTTTACAGATCCGACAGTTGACTTCGGGCTACTGGAAGAACGGTGTGAGAGTGTGGTGGATAACGGTAGGGTCATGTGCTTTCTGAGTGAAAAGTACAGTGAGACGACTGTAATCTACGTTGATGCTTCAAAAAACACAGATGGGAGGGTTGGAGTCGCCTGTGTCATTCCTCAGTTATCTGTTGTGGTAGCAAAATGACTCACGGACGACCTTGCTGTTTACACAGCAGAATTACTGGTGATGTGGCTGCACTGTGCTGGGTGACTGATCATAATGCTGCGTTTACACATAAGCAAGATGCATTACGAATGTCATTTTTCTGTCATTCCTGACATTCTTAATGTGACTTAACGCATCTGAATAGGTTTCTTAATAGTGCGTGTTGGTGTGTGATATTCTTGATATTTGTGGAGCATGTTTTTGCCTGTCAAAAAATCTTCCACGAATGTCACACACCACCCTCATTTTGTCTCACGTCATGGAGGTCGCAACTGAGCGTATTGATCCGTCTTGATGAGTAGTGATCCTTAATAGAACGTGACAACTTTCGTATTGGTTCCTGTGATGGTTCTTGGAACCCAAACTGTCACGCGTTATTACGAAGTGACAGAAACTGTCAAGTTTTGACACGACTTGTAACATGGTGTCACATCTCACTGCGCGCCACAACGAATCAGTGTTTTCTGTCACGTGCACATAATTAACCGGCTCCACAGCATTCAGTAGATGCAGGATGCCGAAGAGGAGGGACGCGAAGTCGGCCAAGTCTCATTCCACAGTTCCTCCTGAAGCTCCTCGGGACGCTCCTGCA